>NC_090755.1:337500-620000 GCF_036898095.1 Palaemon carinicauda | reverse complement strand
AAGTTATATTGACAATGAGAAATGAGCAAAACTATTTTTTTAAATAATGTAGGGGATTTATCAAGTCTTATTTTTATATGTAGTTGACTGGCTTTTATATTTTGACTTATACTGTACTTTTAATATCAACATCGTTGCTCTTGTTCCTTAATGCAATACACTGCTTTATTTTTATTAAGAGCAAATTGAAAATGAATTACAGAAATATCCAACCAAGCAGAGATGGAATTATTATTTACCACTGGAATTATGTCGAGCTTGATTTCTATTACAAAGATGTTTAACTTTTGAAATACTGTATAGAGAAAGTATTGTAGTTTTAATACTGATGCTTACATAATTTCAGTGTTAACTTTCCCAGTGGGGTGAGGCTAGAAAACATTATTCAGATGTGGGCTGAGTCAGTGATGACGGAAATTAAAAGCAGATTTTTTAAATTATTGCTGTTTACATAATTCTTATACCACATAACTTTACCTCCAATTTCTTCTATTTAGGTTTTAGCATTTAAAAATGTTGAATTGTGATATTTATTTTTGTTTTTAACTAATCAATCTGAGGCTGAAGTACTGAATGATGAATTGAAATACATGTAGAATATTTGAATACAATAATGATTTGTTAGGATCATAATACTGATTTGCATTACATTTGCAAGCCTTTGAGAAATGACATTTTGACTAATTCAAGAGAATTTTTGAAAATAGAAAAATACAGTTTTTACCAAAAATGTATTATATGCATTACACTTACAAGATGTCATTTTGATAATAGAATTAAGGTTTATAATAAATGGTCCGTATTAGTGTGGACTGTATAGATACCCAAAGCTGATGGCTTGACTCATTGAGGTTGGGGCTGTTACATTTTTTACCCTGGTTTAGAGTCAGTGTTTTTCCAAGAAAGAAAACTTAGTGCTACAAAGTTCGTACTAGAATTGTATTTCAAAAAGTACTGTAGGTAATTTCAACAAACATCGCTAAAAACATCACAGTGTAAATTTTGGAAATGTTACATTATTGTTGGAGTCCTTGATACAATATACAGTACTGCTCGTTTTGTTGAATAGCTTGGAAAATGTGAGTTTAATAATCTGAAAATATTATGGTAAATTTAATATTCATGTGTTTTATCTAAAAGTGAAATAAAAGTACACAATTAGTCATTCACTTCCGTACTGTAGCCATTTTAAGATGTAAAACAACTGGCCAAATATCAATGTTTTCTCAATGCTAGATTTTATATAGCACCCTACATAAATGCGCAATTATTGTGAGGTTGCAATAATGAACAGAAAATAATTTTTGAATTGTTTGAAATTGATAAATTCTAGTGTATATCTTGCAAACTGAACTCTGTTTTATTTTAAGTTATAAGATGCATTGGATAAATATCACGTTAGACTTCTATAAATCTTGATAATATATAAAGTCAGGTCTGATAAATTACATCAAAACTCAGTTAAGAAGTAGGATTGAAGACTTTTGAGTGTGGTGGTGGTGGATTTCATTGAACAGTTTTTTAGTGCAAAATAATTCTAGTTCAGGGCAATTTTGTATACTGTAAAAATAAGGCAACAACAAACTACTTGAAAATAGGTGGCTTAGCAAAGAACACTTGAACAATCCATACCTTTGCATTGAGAAACTTCAAAGAGTGAGGTATTGCTTTTCTAAGAAATAGACCAACATTGTGCCAAGAAATAGGGAAATTTTCATGGTCCTTTTTTATTCCCACTATTTAAAATAGAATTGAAATTTGTTAGTAAAATATTCTAGTATTTCATCAGACTGTGATTCACTCATTTACTCACACTATTTTCTAAGTAGAGTAGATCTATTGTTTCATTTATCTATTTAAAAAAGAATAAATGTAGTAATTGTATTTAGATATGTGCGTGAGCGAGTTTTGAATGGTCTTCCATAAATTCTATTTGAAAATATATTCAATTGTGCATATTAGGTATCCTTAGTAGTTTCATAAATTTTTAAATGTGTTTTGTATTTAGATGTAAATGTAAATACCTATAATAGAAATGATTTTTATAATGTAAATTTGATGAAAATCCTTCACCAACTTTTCAGGCTATACTGATCATAGGAAAATGACCATTAACTTTTTTGTGTTGAATTATCTTTATATAATACTGTATCTCTTATTGATGTGCACTTATATTATTCCTACACATTTCTTCAAATTTTTAGTTCCTTTTACAGATGTGCCTTTTGAGATTTTTATTTTCTCGTATTTCACTTAGAACTCTGTATGATTGTTTACTTCCTCTTTTATGCCATTTAGTTGCATTTTGTTCCTTGTACTGTACCAAACTGTGTTCATTATCAATTAATATTTTCTTCAGTAGATTAGAGTCTCTATTTTTGCGTTCTCAAATAAGATCACTACTTACAGTGTGCCTTGAACAACATGATAAGCAGTAAAATATAATTTGTAATATCCATTATGCCTCTGTTGTAGCATTTTAAGTTTACATTTTAATCCTTTCCCAAACTTTGCCTTCCCCCCATTCTCACCACAAGTTTAATAACAAATCTTATAGTCCAGCCCTTTTAGAGTCAAGAAGTGGGATTCTGTTTGGTAGAACTTAATCATTCTGTTTTATGACTAAGCCTCACTTTGGGTGTTCAATGCAACAGCATTTGCTGTACAGTAACGATTCTCTGGTACTTCAAAGTCTTAACATATATAATTTTATACAGACTAAAAACGAATGCATGATTGCAGAATCGTGTAGTATGTTTAAAAAATTAGAATATAATTTTGTACTGTGTAATGGTGCATAAATTGAGGGAATGACTTTGTACATAAAGTTATGTAAATGGTCCTACGTGTATGTACAAAATATACATGAAGTTATTTTATACTTCAGGTATAAATCGGAATGATTAAACATGCAATTTTACAAGTTATGAAGCTACTATGCAATCATGACAGTTTGCCATTTTTAGCTTATAAAATTAGCATCTGTGTTGTAGCAAATGCTTAGTTATTTTATATAGACATTGAAATGAATATGCCTTAAGGTAGTACTACTGTATTTTTTGTGGAAGATATTTTCATTTTGATGTATGAAATCTTTGAACAACCATGTAAAAATAAAACATTAATATATTAGGACTTTTAATATCCCTTAAAGGGCATACGACTAACAACCACATTGCATAAGTCAATGATTAGAAGTTTTCAACAAGTTTATAGTGACTCATGAGGCCCATGAATGTAATTGATATCCATTTGAATGTTGGCTACAGTAGCCTATTTTCCTAAAATATTTGTTTATAGAGTTACCTAATAGTGTTTAAAGTTTTCTAAAGAAAATTTATTTATTTTACAAACCGATAAGAAAATTTTCAAAACGTGAATGAATGAAGTTTTACAAAGGCACAATTCCTGGCATCATGGTTTATATATATATATATATATATATATATATATATATATATATATATATATATATATATATATATATATATATATATATATATATATATATATAATATACATATGCCAACTCTTGCAGAAATGTGTTTGTTGCCTGTGTTTGCCTGGCTAAGATGGGCATCTCACATTTATACTTCCCCCCCATGAAAAAAAAAAAAAATGCTGAATAATCATGTTACCCAAGTGACTGCTCATGGCCCTAATTTCTGAGGTCACCCAATCTGACTGCAATACAAAATAGCCGTGATATTAATCTTGAGGTATAATCATATAAATTGCATTGCTTAGTATAATGCACACTACTACTGACTTTAAATGTTTGACTTAAAGAGCAAATTTCACGATAAAAAGAGTAAGCTTGCAGTACATGATGACTGTTACCTACAAATAAGAAAATGATAACACGTAACATTTGCTATCATGCCAGGAATTAGATGAGTTAAAAGGACACAGTATAAGAATTGATACGTAAAAGAATCTTTGCAGAATACGTGAAATATTATTAAACTGAAAGAGGGAAGAATGTAAAAATATCAAAGTGGAAATGCTTGCTAATTTAACTATTAGCAAAAAACTGCCATTATATACAGGTAGGGAAAATGTGGTTTTACCAGAAATACTCGGAATAAGAGTAATGAACAACACAGACAATGAAATCAAAAGTCTAAAACAAATATAAAATGGAGTACGCAGAATATTTTACAGGCACCACCATATGCAACAGTAGCTACTCTTTGGGGGGAAAGGTAGGAATGACAAATGAAGACTAGGTTAGTGGGAGGAAGGTTAAGGATAGTGAAGAGTGATAAGAGGGAAGAAGTTGTATAGTGAAAATAATTTATATGGATGAAAGAGACTAGGCCTAGGATATGGATGATAGGCCTTGCAGGAGAATGGGAGGAGAGATCAAGGGTAAGATTACAGGAATAAATAGGTCTTGTTGAAAGTACCTTAGCAAAGAGAGAATGAGAAAAATAAAAGAAATTGATCAGCTATATAAAGAGGAAAAGAAGAAAACCATAAGTTATCTTTTATTTAAGGACTAAGGGATAGAAAAAAAGTAAAAATGCACACACACACATATATATATATATATATATATATATATATGTATATATATATATATATATATATATATATATATATATATATATATATATATATATATATATATATATATATATATATATATATATACTTATATATATTGTAAGGACAGTGAGACAAGCGTCACCAAGATCAACTGATACTTTATTTGAATGCGCACGGAAATACATAACAAGGTGCGGACGGAAACGTAGGATTACATTGGCGCCAAGTCAGATTGAAGTGCCCGCCAAAATATATGTGTTTTCTTACACTTACAAATATATGAATTATGGGTTAACAAAAACATGTCATGAAACGATACATATATCAAAATGTAGCTCTGGTAGAGCGGAATATATATACATAGGACACCACAGTGTGGCGAAGAGAGAATTTAAATAAATAAGTAGTTTGTCGATTTTCTGGACGACGAAGGGATCGGTGTCCTTACAAGTACTCCCCCCCCCCCAGGACATCGGGCGGCGTAGAGGGCTGATAATCAATCTTCGTATCTCTTCGGGCGTCGGAGGGTTCCTCTTGTTTTTGAACGGAGGGGCGCGCTGGCGGTCGGTGTAAGGATCTCTTCCTCTTGACGTCGTTTGATGATTTTTCCTTCGTTGGGCGGCTTGTTTTGTGGCGGAACTCTGGGTCTGCCAGGTCCAGCGGAGGCGGTGTCGCTTCCTTCGAGAAACGCTGGTTTCACGCGGTCTATAGAGACCCAGTCCTCTTGGCCATGGACGTCGAGAAGGAAGGCTTTCGTTGTCTTTTTTAATAACCCGGTAGGGACCTCGATAAGGTCTAGTCAGTGGTTGTCGATGAGCGTCGACACGGACGAAAACGTACTCGCAGTCATCCAGGCTTTTTGGCTTGAAGTGCTTGGTTCTGTCCTGGTAAGTTTTGAGACACGGCCTGAACTTCCTGGCGATATCCCTTAGGTGATCCAGCTGCGTGTCGTCGGTTGATGAGGGAAAGAATTCGCCAGGAACTGCGAGCGCTTCCCCGTAAACTTTTTCGGAGGGCGAAGGTTCGCCGTCTGCGCGAGGGGCGGTGCGAAGGCCGAGGAGTACCCAAGGAAGTCGTGATTTCCAGTCCCCGTCGGTGCAGCTCGCCATCAGGGACGCCTTGAGGGCGCGGTGTGTTCGTTCGACCATGCCGTTTGCCGCGGGGTTGTATGCCGTGGTGCTGTGGAGCGTCGTCCCCATCAGGTTCGCCAAAGCCAGCCATATTTCTGAGAGGAAAGCGGGGCCTCTGTCAGTCGTGATGTCGTCAGGAACGCCAAACCTGCTCACCCAGCTTGACAGGAGGGCTTCGGCACATGCTTGAGTCGTAGCTTCGGTCATCGGCGATGCCTCCAACCACCTCGTGGAGCGATCGATGATCGTAAGTAGGTAGCGAGCGGATCCAGAAAGGGGCAATGGTCCCACGACGTCGATGTGTATATGTCCGAAACGTCTTTTTGGCTGGGGAAAATCGCCCACCCCCGATTCGGTGTGACGACTGACCTTGCTTGACTGGCAGTTGATGCATGACCTCACCCATTCCCGGGCGTCCTTTTTTATCCCTGGCCAGACAAACTTTTCAGACAGATGGCGAGCGGTGGTGCGTCCTGAGGGGTGCGAAAGTCCGTGGATGATATCGAATATTTTCCTTCTGCAGGAGGCTGGTACCCAGGGACGAGGGCGGCCCGTGCTGGTGTCGCAAAGAATAGTTACTCCTGCTGGTCCGAGGGGAACCGCACTTATCTTGAGCACGGATGGCTCCGTCAGGTGAACCTGTGCTTCTCGGTCGGTGCGTTGTTCGGTTGCGAGATTGGCGTAGTCGATTCCCAGGTGGATCGCGTCAATTTCAATCCTTGAAAGGGCGTCCGCGACTGGGTTTTTCTTTCCTGGGACGTAACGTATGGTGCACCCGAATTCGGCGATTGATGCGAGATGACGTTGTTGTCGGGATGACCATGCGTCCGTTGATTTCGTGAAGGCGTGGACGAGGGGTTGATGATCCGTTCCAATCGTGAAGGGGGTACCTTCCAAGATGTGCCTGAAGTGGCGGACGGCGAGGTAGACGGCGAGGAGTTCCCTATCGAAGGTGCTGTATCTTGTTTCGGCGGGTTTCAATTTCTTGCTGAAGAATGCCAGCGGTCGAGGAGAACCATCAACGAGTTGCTCAAGCACAGCCCCGCAGGCGACGTTGCTGGCGTCGGTCATTAGTCGCAGGGGCGCGTTGTCGTCGAAATGAGCCAGGGTGGTGGCATTCGCAAGGGCATCCTTCGTCCGAGCGAATGCCTGTTGCTGGGGCAAGCCCCACTTGAGTTTTTTTGCTTTTCCTTTCAGGACGTCGTCGAGGGGTGACAGGGTTTGTGTGATGTTGGGGATGAAGCGCCTGTAGTAATTGACCATTCCCAAGAACTCCTGAAGTTGGCGAATGGTCGTAGGTATTGGGAACTTCCTGATGGCGTCGACTTTGGTTGTCATGGGTTTTACCCCGCGCGAGAATACACGGTGACCAAGGAAATCCACTCCCTCCGCACCGAACGTACATTTGTCGAAGCGTACGACTAGGCCGTTCTCCTGTAGGCGCTTTAGGACGGTGCGGACGCGTCCCCGGTGTTCCTCCTTGGTTTTCGAGAATATCAGGGTGTCGTCGACGTAGCAGACGCAGAAAGGTAGGTCACCCAGAATGCTATCCATTAGTCGTTGGAAGGTTGCCCCGGCGTTGTGTAGACCGAAGGTTGAGTATGCGAAGGTGTAGGATCCGAACGGCGTTACAATGGCCGTTTTCAGGATATCTTCCGGGAATACGGGGACCTGGAAGTAAGACTTGAGAAGGTCCATCTTGGTAAAAAACCTTGCGCCGTGCAACGCGTTCGTTAGGTCCTGCATGTTGGGCAGTGGGTAGTGATCGGGCGTTGTGATGAGGTTGAGGCGCTTGTAGTCGCCGCAAGGTCTCCAGGACCCGTCCGGCTTTTTAACCATGTGCAGGGGTGATGCCCAGGGGCTCGATGCTTTCTTACAGATACCCATGCGTTCCATGTCCTCGAAGGCGCGTTTGGCATCCTTCAGTTTCTGAGGTGGGAGGCGGCGGAATTTGGCGTGAGTGGGAGGTCCTGTCGTTGTGATGTGGTGGTAGATGCCATGCTTGGACGGGGAACCTGGCGAGTGTCGGAGCTCGGGCTTGAAAACCTCGGGAAACTCTCGTAAGAGGTCGGCGTAGGGGTGCGTTGTTACGGCGGATACGGACATTGTTGCAGGGCCATGTTCTAGGGCGCGATACTGGCAGGTCCCCGTGTCGATAAGACGTCTGTTAGCGACATCGACGAGGAGTCCATGGTGGGCGAGGAAATCCGCACCGAGGAGGGGGCGATTGACGTCGGCGATAGCGAAGGGCCAAGAATACGAACGGCCCATGATAGATATCTTGAGGGTCTTGATTCCATAGCACCGTATGGGAGATCCGTTGGCGGCGATGAGTGAGGGAGCGTTTTTGTCGGGACCACGGTCTAGGTCGGACTTCGAAGGAGGGAACGTTGACTGGATTGCGCCGGTGTCCACCATGAGTCTACGGTTGGAAATGGTATCGAGGATACAGAAACCAATCTTGTTATGGTTAACTGCGGCCGCGATGGTGGCAGGTGGAGGCTTCTGGCGTCGTCTTCTAGGGAAACTGCATGGTGCTATACATTTCTTGGCGTCACTGCCGAACTGTTGGTGGTAGAAGCACCATGCTGGGTTAGGCCTAGGGTTTGGTCGCGTCGGTTGCGGTGGTTTCTTTCTTGATAGAATGTTGATCTCGTCGTCCTCGAGGGCCATTGCCGAGGAGTCTATGGAAGAGCAGCTGCTGAAGGAGGAGAACGGAGGCGGTGTTGACGATGATGCTCCGAGGCGAGATGCTTTGGAGGCCTCGTGGAGCTTCTGAGCCTTCGACAGGAGTTCGTTCATCGGGAGCGTGTCGGCGTCTGTCAATTGGGCCCGTACGTCCTGTGGTAGGCGTCGAAGAAAGATCTCGCGAGATAAGCTAATCTCACGTCGTCGGCCGTTGCTGTCTGTCTCGGGGAGCATGAGCAGGCCGGTTAGCTCGTCCCACGCCTCGACAGGAGAGGTGTCACCCATGGGCTTGCCGGTGAGGTCCAGTACTTTCTGTGCCCTTGCTGAGACGGAGAGGGAGTAGATACTGATGAGTTTCGTTCTCAGGTCGTCGTATGAAACTTGGCCGGCCTGGGCGTCGAGCCATGGGGAAATCTTGTCGAATACTTCTTCAGGTATGGAGGTGAGAACGATGTCAGCCTTGGCGGAGGAGTCGCTGAGTCTAGCGACGCGGAAGAGTACGTCCGCTCTCAGGAACCAGGAAGCGGTGTTGTGTTGAGAAAAGGGCGGCAGTTTGACTTTGGGCGTGGAGGCGAGGCCGTTGGGTGCGATGGGCGTGTTGCCTCCTACATCGTGGCCAGACGACGAGTCGGCGAAGAGGTGAGAGGTTGATACGTCGGTTAAGCTCATCCTACTGCCTTACGTTCACCGAAGTGTGGGAGAACCAAAGGCAGGTTCTTGCCTAAGGTAACGGAGTATGTAGAAGGTAGCACGGCCGTAATAAGTCCGTTAATGGCAAAGCCAAAACCGCTGATGCTACTTTCAACTCCGGGGTCACCAGTTGTAAGGACAGTGAGAGAAGCGTCACCAAGATCAACTGATACTTTATTTGAATGCGCACGGAAATACATAACAAGGTGCGGACGGAAACGTAGGATTACATTGGCGCCAAGTCAGATTGAAGTGCCCGCCAAAATATATGTGTTTTCTTACACTTACAAATATATGAATTATGGGTTAACAAAAACATGTCATGAAACGATACATATATCAAAATGTAGCTCTGGTAGAGCTGAATATATATACATAGGACACCACAGTGTGGCGAAGAGAGAATTTAAATAAATAAGTAGTTTGTCGATTTTCTGGACGACGAAGGGATCGGTGTCCTTACAATATATATATATATATATATATATATATATATATATATATATATATATATATATATATATATATATATATATATATATATATATATATATATATATATATATATATATATACACACACATATATATATATATATATATATATATATATATATATATATATATATATATATATATATATATATATATATATATATATATATATATATATATATATATATATATATATATATATATATATATATATATATATATATATATATATATATATATATATATATATATATATATATATATATATATATATATATATATATATATATATATATATATATATATACTGAAATTGAAAAACACCGAAAACAAAATAAAAGAAACAATGAAGAAAACTATGGTGCTGAAGAAAATATAGATTAGATTTACAATACCTGAGCCTGAATAGGTTGCCAAAGCTAATAACAAAGTATGATCCCAAGTTATTTTTAAGATTTAAATTCACATAAATAAAACCTAAATTATCCTTTGTTTTTATAGAAAAAAAAATAAAATTACTGAATATAATGAATATAAGCCATGATTAGTTGGTACTTACTTGGTAGAGTCTTATGAAGTGAGCCGTTACAAATTGTTAGTCACGAATGAATACTACTACTGCCTGCGCGCCGTGTCTGCGCAGTTGGTAAGTAACTTGGAAGGATGTACACAAAGTCAACAACAATAACATAAGACTGTGACAACACATAGAGCAATTAACTACTCTTTCAAGGTTAGTTAGTAAAGTCTCCCCTTCATTTCACCAATAGGACAATCCTACGCATCGTCTGTTTACCATTAAGTGCATTGTTTTGATAACAATAACTTACATTCGTCTATTTTTAAGAAAAACCCAACCTTTCAGATAAGAACACTTTTTGGGCTTTTAGCATAACCTAATACCTTTATTTTGGTAATTATATGATACTTTACGGTAGTTTTACGGAAGTATAAACCATATTTTCCACTTAATTATCTTTTTTTATACATTGCCGGTGTGACGGTCTGAACGATCCCCCAGTCTCGGAATTCTCTTTGACATTGTAGAATGGTTCTTTTCCGCCATTAGTTCGCTTCGCTCGCGTGAAAATAAAACATCAAGCTCGTATGTACTGGTAAGCGGTAATGTTGAGCTGCGCACGCCAACATTACAGGAGGTAAAATTACAGTTTCAACCATTATGGGGAAACTGGAATAAAAATATATTTGTTGCATCAAAAATAGTGTAGTTCCGACGGATTTAACGTTTATTTTGACCGCAAACCATCCAATCTAGAGATTTACTATGTAATTGGAGTTAAAACCACAAGTTTTTCCAGAAAAATCAGTGTTTGTAACCGTGTTTTTATTGTTTTTGTTTCATATGTTGTAATGCAGAAAGACCCTACTTCATCCCAACAATTATGGGGGACACCAGGTGGGAACCGGGGTTTTGGGTGGGGGGGGCGTCAAATGATATTTGCAATAAAGAAAATGGTTTATGTCAGAAAACAAATCCTGAAAACTGTTAAGTATACCACAGACCTTAAGCTTTCATCACAAACCCTAAACCTATCCCTAAACTAAACCAGCTAACCTAACAAACCCCCCTAACCTAACCTAGAAGGACCCCGGTCACAGACCCTAGACCTACCCCTAAACTAAACCAGCTAACCTAACAAACCCCCCTAACAAACCCCCCTAACCTAACCTAGAAGGACCCCGGTCTCAGACCCTAGACCTACCTAAACCTACCCCTAATCTAAACCAGCTAACCTAACCTAGAAGGACCCCGGTCTCAGACCCTAGACCTACCTAAACCTACCCCTAATCTAAACCAGCTAACCTAACCTAGAAGGACCCCGGTCACAGACCATAGACCTACCCCTAAACTAAACCAGCTAACCTAACCTAGAAGGACCCTGGTCACAGACCCTAGACCTACCCCTAAACTAAACCAGCTAACCTAACAAACCCCCCTAACCTAACCTAGAACGACCCAGGTCTCAGACCCTAGACCTACCGAAACCTTCCCCTAATCTAAACCAGCTAATCTAACAAACCCCCTAACCTAACCTAGAAGGACCCCGGTCACAGACCATAGACCTACCCCTAAACTAAACCAGCTAACCTAACCTAGAAGGACCCTGGTCACAGACTGTAGACCTACCCCTAAACTAAACCAGCTAACCTAACAAACCCTCCTAACCTAACCTAGAAGGACCCCGGTCACAGACCCTAGACCTACCCCTAAACTAAACCAGCTAACCTAACAAACCCCCCTAACAAACCCCCCTAACCTAACCTAGAAGGACCCCGGTCTCAGACCCTAGACCTACCTAAACCTACCCCTAATCTAAACCAGCTAACCTAACCTAGAAGGACCCCGGTCACAGACCCTAGACCTACCCCTAAACTAAACCAGCTAACCTAACAAACCCCCCTAACAAACCCCCCTAACCTAACCTAGAAGGACCCCGGTCTCAGACCCTAGACCTACCTAAACCTACCCCTAATCTAAACCAGCTAACCTAACCTAGAAGGACCCCGGTCTCAGACCCTAGACCTACCTAAACCTACCCCTAATCTAAACCAGCTAACCTAACCTAGAAGGACCCCGGTCACAGACCATAGACCTACCCCTAAACTAAACCAGCTAACCTAACCTAGAAGGACCCTGGTCACAGACCCTAGACCTACCCCTAAACTAAACCAGCTAACCTAACAAACCCCCCTAACCTAACCTAGAACGACCCAGGTCTCAGACCCTAGACCTACCGAAACCTTCCCCTAATCTAAACCAGCTAATCTAACAAACCCCCTAACCTAACCTAGAAGGACCCCGGTCACAGACCATAGACCTACCCCTAAACTAAACCAGCTAACCTAACAAACCCTCCTAACCTAACCTAGAAGGACCCTGGTCACAGACTGTAGACCTACCCCTAAACTAAACCAGCTAACCTAACAAACCCTCCTAACCTAACCTAGAAGGACCCCGGTCACAGACCCTAGACCTACCCCTAAACTAAACCAGCTAACCTAACAAACCCCCCTAACCTAACCTAGAAGGACCCCGGTCTCAGACCCTAGACCTACCTAAACCTACCCCTAATCTAAACCAGCTAACCTAACCTAGAAGGACCCCGGTCACAGACCCTAGACCTACCCCTAAACTAAACCAGCTAACCTAACAAACCCCCCTAACCTAACCTAGAAGGACCCCGGTCTCAGACCCTAGACCTACCTAAACCTACCCCTAATCTAAACCAGCTAACCTAACCTAGAAGGACCCCGGTCTCAGACCCTAGACCTACCTAAACCTACCCCTAATCTAAACCAGCTAACCTAACCTAGAAGGACCCCGGTCACAGACCATAGACCTACCCCTAAACTAAACCAGCTAACCTAACCTAGAAGGACCCTGGTCACAGACCCTAGACCTACCCCTAAACTAAACCAGCTAACCTAACAAACCCCCCTAACCTAACCTAGAACGACCCAGGTCTCAGACCCTAGACCTACCGAAACCTTCCCCTAATCTAAACCAGCTAATCTAACAAACCCCCTAACCTAACCTAGAAGGACCCCGGTCACAGACCATAGACCTACCCCTAAACTAAACCAGCTAACCTAACAAACCCTCCTAACCTAACCTAGAAGGACCCTGGTCACAGACTGTAGACCTACCCCTAAACTAAACCAGCTAACCTAACAAACCCTCCTAACCTAACCTAGAAGGACCCCGGTCACAGACCCTAGACCTACCCCTAAACTAAACCAGCTAACCTAACAAACCCCCCTAACCTAACCTAGAACGACCCAGGTCTCAGACCCTAGACCTACCGAAACCTTCCCCTAATCTAAACCAGCTAATCTAACAAACCCCCTAACCTAACCTAGAAGGACCCCGGTCACAGACCATAGACCTACCCCTAAACTAAACCAGCTAACCTAACAAACCCTCCTAACCTAACCTAGAAGGACCCTGGTCACAGACTGTAGACCTACCCCTAAACTAAACCAGCTAACCTAACAAACCCTCCTAACCTAACCTAGAAGGACCCTGGTCACAGACTGTAGACCTACCCCTAAACTAAACCAGCTAACCTAACAAACCCCCCTAACCTAACCTAGAACGACCCAGGTCTCAGACCCTAGACCTACCGAAACCTTCCCCTAATCTAAACCAGCTAATCTAACAAACCCCCTAACCTAAGCTAGAAGGACCCCGGTCACAGACCATAGACCTACCCCTAAACTAAACCAGCTAACCTAACAAACCCTCCTAACCTAACCTAGAAGGACCCTGGTCACAGACTGTAGACCTACCCCTAAACTAAACCAGCTAACCTAACAAACCCTCCTAACCTAACCTAGAAGGACCCCGGTCACAGACCCTAGACCTACCCCTAAACTAAACCAGCTAACCTAACAAACCCCCCTAACCTAACCTAGAACGACCCAGGTCTCAGACCCTAGACCTACCGAAACCTTCCCCTAATCTAAACCAGCTAATCTAACAAACCCCCTAACCTAACCTAGAAGGACCCCGGTCACAGACCATAGACCTACCCCTAAACTAAACCAGCTAACCTAACAAACCCTCCTAACCTAACCTAGAAGGACCCTGGTCACAGACTGTAGACCTACCCCTAAACTAAACCAGCTAACCTAACAAACCCTCCTAACCTAACCTAGAAGGACCCTGGTCACAGACTGTAGACCTACCCCTAAACTAAACCAGCTAACCTAACAAACCCCCCTAACCTAACCTAGAACGACCCAGGTCTCAGACCCTAGACCTACCGAAACCTTCCCCTAATCTAAACCAGCTAATCTAACAAACCCCCTAACCTAACCTAGAAGGACCCCGGTCACAGACCATAGACCTACCCCTAAACTAAACCAGCTAACCTAACAAACCCTCCTAACCTAACCTAGAAGGACCCTGGTCACAGACTGTAGACCTACCCCTAAACTAAACCAGCTAACCTAACAAACCCTCCTAACCTAACCTAGAAGGACCCCGGTCACAGACCCTAGACCTACCCCTAAACTAAACCAGCTAACCTAACAAACCCCCCTAACCTAACCTAGAACGACCCAGGTCTCAGACCCTAGACCTACCGAAACCTTCCCCTAATCTAAACCAGCTAATCTAACAAACCCCCTAACCTAACCTAGAAGGACCCCGGTCACAGACCATAGACCTACCCCTAAACTAAACCAGCTAACCTAACAAACCCTCCTAACCTAACCTAGAAGGACCCTGGTCACAGACCCTAGACCTACCCCTAAACTAAACCAGCTAACCTAACAAACCCCCCTAACCTAACCTAGAACGACCCAGGTCTCAGACCCTAGACCTACCGAAACCTTCCCCTAATCTAAACCAGCTAATCTAACAAACCCCCTAACCTAACCTAGAAGGACCCCGGTCACAGACCATAGACCTACCCCTAAACTAAACCAGCTAACCTAACAAACCCTCCTAACCTAACCTAGAAGGACCCCGGTCACAGACCCTAGACCTACCCCTAAACTAAACCAGCTAACCTAACAAACCCCCCTAACAAACCCCCCTAACCTAACCTAGAAGGACCCCGGTCTCAGACCCTAGACCTACCTAAACCTACCCCTAATCTAAACCAGCTAACCTAACCTAGAAGGACCCCGGTCACAGACCCTAGACCTACCCCTAAACTAAACCAGCTAACCTAACAAACCCCCCTAACAAACCCCCCTAACCTAACCTAGAAGGACCCCGGTCTCAGACCCTAGACCTACCTAAACCTACCCCTAATCTAAACCAGCTAACCTAACCTAGAAGGACCCCGGTCTCAGACCCTAGACCTACCTAAACCTACCCCTAATCTAAACCAGCTAACCTAACCTAGAAGGACCCCGGTCACAGACCCTAGACCTACCCCTAAACTAAACCAGCTAACCTAACAAACCCCCCTAACAAACCCCCCTAACCTAACAAACCCCCCTAACCTAACCTAGAAGGACCCCAGTCTCAGACCTTAGACCTACCTAAACCTACCCCTAATCTAAACCAGCTAACCTAACCTAGAAGGACCCCGGTCACAGACCCTAGACCTACCCCTAAACTAAACCAGCTAACCTAACAAACCCCCCTAACAAACCCCCCTAACCTTATCTAGAAGGACCCCGGTCTCAGACCCTAGACCTACCTAAACCTACCCCTAATCTAAACCAGCTAACCTAACCTAGAAGGACCCCGGTCACAGACCCTAGACCTACCCCTAAACTAAACCAGTTAACCTAACAAACCCCCCTAACAAACCCCCCTAACCTAACCTAGAAGGACCCCGGTCTCAGACCCTAGACCTACCTAAACCTACCCCTAATCTAAACCAGCTAACCTAACCTAGAAGGACCCCGGTCACAGACCCTAGACCTACCCCTAAACTAAACCAGCTAACCTAACAAACCCTCCTAACCTAACCTAGAACGACCCCGGTCTCAGACCCTAGACCTACCTAAACCTACCCCTAATCTAAACCAGCTAACCTTACAAACCCCCCTAACCTAACCTAGAAGGACCCCGGTCACAGACCATAGACCTACCCCTAAACTAAACCAGCTAACCTAACAAACCCCCCTAACAAACCCCCCTAACCTAACAAACCCCCCTAACCTAACCTAGAAGGACCCCAGTCTCAGACCTTAGACCTACCTAAACCTACCCCTAATCTAAACCAGCTAACCTAACCTAGAAGGACCCCGGTCACAGACCCTAGACCTACCCCTAAACTAAACCAGCTAACCTAACAAACCCCCCTAACAAACCCCCCTAACCTAACCTAGAAGGACCCCGGTCTCAGACCCTAGACCTACCTAAACCTACCCCTAATCTAAACCAGCTAACCTAACCTAGAAGGACCCCGGTCACAGACCCTAGACCTACCCCTAAACTAAACCAGTTAACCTAACAAACCCCCCTAACAAACCCCCCTAACCTAACCTAGAAGGACCCCGGTCTCAGACCCTAGACCTACCTAAACCTACCCCTAATCTAAACCAGCTAACCTAACCTAGAAGGACCCCGGTCACAGACCCTAGACCTACCCCTAAACTAAACCAGCTAACCTAACAAACCCCCCTAACCTAACCTAGAACGACCCCGGTCTCAGACCCTAGACCTACCTAAACCTACCCCTAATCTAAACCAGCTAACCTTACAAACCCCCCTAACCTAACCTAGAAGGACCCCGGTCACAGACCCTAGACCTACCCCTAAACTAAACCAGCTAACCTAACAAACCCCCCTAACAAACCCCCCTAACCTAACCTAGAAGGACCCCGGTCTCAGACCCTAGACCTACCTAAACCTACCCCTAATCTAAACCAGCTAACCTAACCTAGAAGGACCCCGGTCACAGACCCTAGACCTACCCCTAAACTAAACCAGTTAACCTAACAAACCCCCCTAACAAACCCCCCTAACCTAACCTAGAAGGACCCCGGTCTCAGACCCTAGACCTACCTAAACCTACCCCTAATCTAAACCAGCTAACCTAACCTAGAAGGACCCCGGTCACAGACCCTAGACCTACCCCTAAACTAAACCAGCTAACCTAACAAACCCCCCTAACCTAACCTAGAACGACCCCGGTCTCAGACCCTAGACCTACCTAAACCTACCCCTAATCTAAACCAGCTAACCTTACAAACCCCCCTAACCTAACCTAGAAGGACCCCGGTCACAGACCCTAGACCTACCCCTAAACTAAACCCGCTAACCTAACAAACCCACCTAACCTAGGACCCCAGTCACAGACCCTAGACGTACCCCTAAACTAAGCCCCCCTAACCTAACCTAGAAGCCCCCGGTCTTGGACCCTAGACATACCTGAACTTCTGGAGTACCATTATTAACTTCCATGAAATCGAACGATCACCTAGAAATACGAATAGCGACATATATTGCACATATGCACCAGAGGATCCATGACAGTTAAGTAACGAGAGTGCTGAACGTATAGAGACCGGCAGGTTTCAAAATCGAAAACAAATGACAATTAGGCGTTTCTCCCACAATGAAATAGGAAAAAAACAAAATACTATCGGTTACAATGGTATATTGCACGAAAAACAGATCCTTGGGATAAGAATGAGAGACAAAATGAATCGTCCAATATTTCCGTAAGCCTTTCCTTACGATAGTTTCTACAAAAAATTTCTTAATAATATGGCCAGGAATGAATGATAATTTGATTAAGCGTGAACATTGTCATAGATGAAAACAAATTATAAGGGAAAAAATAGCCAACGATAACTCTTGAAAAAAAAACTCTAATTTCATTGGAAGAGCGACATTACTAGCAGGAAGCCAATAATAACTCTTGAAAAGATCCCAGTAGTATTTTGATTGGAGGAGCGACATTAGTGGGAGGAGGAAATGCGCATTCAAGCAAATATTGTCACATTATGCAATGGGGATGAGCCAAGTAAGATGAAAACATATAAAAATTAACAAGAGCTACCTTGCATGCCCATGGAAAGATATACACTAAACTTAGAAAAGTAAAGACCTTCAATACCTGAAATATTTTTTTTCTCTGTAAGTATGCATTAGCGACAATAATGTATTGAGAAGAAGTGTTTTGTTATCACGTGCTTTACTCGGGAAAAATATTGATATAATAGATTTCCCATAATGGTTGAAACTGTAATAATACCGAATTCTGAGACCGGGGGATCGTTCAGACCGTCACACCTGCCATTATTTTGCTGTAAATTACTATTTCACATTTAATATGTATTTGTTCCGTAACCGAAATACAAACCACGCTATTTACAGAGGGTTTACCTTTTATTGCAGCTGAAATGACGAGCCAATAGTTTTAACGAGGGTTGATTACCCCCGCGCTAGTTAGCGGGGGGTGGGGAAGGGTAGCTTGCTACCCCTCCCCCCTCCACACACTGGTGACTTGCTTCACTTCACTTTTGGCTCGGCGGTGATCAGACGTGTCTGCTCATCGTCCTCGTGACAGCCTATAATTTTCTGCTTTTTCTTTTCAGCGTGTGTGTTGGTTGGAAGTTGACCTTCATTATTATTTCTTTACAATGTGTACATGCCCTGGAGTTGCCGGTCGTCCTTGTGGGACTTTCATGTCGGATGTAACTACGGATCCGCACACCCTCTGCCCTCAATGTCGGGGCCTACGGTGTGACCAGGGGAACGTGTGCCGTGAGTGCAGGGAGTGGTCTGCCTCCCAGTGGGAGAGGTTTGGGGGTTAGCCTTGAAGGAGGAAGGTTCTAGGGACTCTTCTCCCGCTGCCCAAACCTCCTCCGATGCTCCCCCTCGTCCGCCTCCTAAGGAGAGTCGGCCGAGTGGGAGCGCAGGACCTTGTTCTGTTTCCCGACCTTTGGTGGGGGGAGAGGGCGTCGCCTCCCATAGCGAGGCGGTTCCCCCTCCTCCTCCGGGGGAGGTTATTGATAATGCCTTAACCAATGATGATCTTTTACAGATTTGGTCGTCCCTGGGGCTTAAGGGCTTGTCTCGTTGGGGGCCGGTGTTAAGCAGTCGCTGGCGGTAGCAGAGGTAGACCCTCTGTCTATTGTCGACGTCGTGGTGACAGAGGCCTCCGATGTGGCTGGGCAATCCGCCGCAGGTGCTGTTGTGGATGATGGTGCTAAAGGCTCTCCTCCCCCTTCCGTACATCCTTCGAAGGGGGAAGTGAGTCCTTCGGTCTCTGCTGCTGCTCAGCTTCCTTCTGAGGGAAGTGCTTTGACGGAGACTCCCCTTCGGAGGACCGATGGTCCCGACGATCTTCCCCGAGGCCGCCTCCGCCGTAAGGCTCACCGTCCGCTACGCCGCAAGGGCCTCCCCTCCCCTTACAGGGGGACTAAGAGGCGCCTTTTTGGGTCTTCATCCTCCGAGGGGGACTCTCCTCGTCAGCCTCAACCTACAGCTCCGTCTTCCTTGAACCTCTCTGCAGACCGTTCACTATCTCCTGCCAGATCTTCGCCTTCTGGAGAACTCGTCACCCGACGGGCAACGGTCCCTTCGGGGCTAAGGGATCCTTCCCTTCCTCGAGCAGTGCTAGCGCACAGGCGCTCTCCTGCTCGTCAAGACTCTCCTGCTCGCCGACGCTCACCTGCTCGTCGGCTCTCTCCTGATGTTCGCCCTCCTCGCCAGCGCTCTCCTGCTCGTCAGCTCTCTTCTGAGCGTCAGCGCTCATTTGAGGACCATCGCCCTGCGGTCTCTGACCATCCTATAGTTCCTGCTGAGCTCCCTGCTCACCATCTATCTGGTCCTGTGGCTACGCAACATCGTGCTGCGCGTGTCAAAAACACATTTGTTCCGTAACCGAAATACAATCCACGCTATTTACACAGGGTTTACCTTTTAGCGCAGCTGAAATGGCGAGCCATTAGAATTTAACGAGGGTGTATTACCCCCGCGCTAGTTAGGGGGGGGGGGGAGTGGTAGCTAGTTACCCTCCCCTCCCTCACACACAGATGAATGCTCACTTTTCACTTTTGGCTCGGACTGTGACAGACGTCTCTGTTTTGGTCCTCTCTTGGCAGCCATTGTTTGTTTTGTCTTTACTTAATCGCTTACTTTTCATTTACTCAATATATATATGTAAACATGTTTTCATGTTTGTATACATATTTGAGTATAGAAATAAGTAAGTTTCCTTTTCAGATTTGTGTGTGTAGTGTACTTATCTACGTGGTGTCCTCAGCAGTTGGCCGCCACGGCGTTATGGGTGGCGATCGAGTTTGACTTATGTCTTTCTCTCTCTCTCTCTCTCTTGAGGTCGTTCACCCTTTTACTACGTGTTACTTCGCCCTTGTAGCTTCCTTTCCGTGTGGGGGGGTTGCTACGCCGTACGTTTGTCTCAATTAGTTTATGAATCTAATTGTATTTGTTGATTTTTCAGCTTTGTAGAACGATTCCTTTCGGGGTTTTCGTTCTTTCTTTAGTGTTCATTCATTTTTAAATTACATAATTACATAGTTACATAATTATAATTGTTATAATTCTGTTTTGGTTACAGCTCTCCTTCCGTGAGTGTAAGTGGTTGTGAGGGCACGTGCCTGTTGTGTAATTCTTGTTTCCTTTCCCTCGGGATTCCTCTTCGGAGCCTTCCCGGGGGAATGAATGTGTACTAATGTTTTTTTTTGTTTTATTTTTTTACAGTTACCGATCTAATTCGTTTCTGTAATATGGCAATGGTGTGAGCTGTCTTGTTGAGTCCTGGGGATTCGGCTGTTGCTGCCTCCCCCCTTGTGTTTTCGTCAGGGGCGTGTCTCCTTCTACTGGAAGTACTCCCGTGACGACGGACAGCTCCCCAGTTCATTTTAGAACTCTCAGGAGGCTTGCCTCCTTGGGTAGGTAACTTTCCTTCCGAGGGGAGTTTTTCCTGTCCAGGCTTGAGTTTTTCCCCTTATGGAGGGTTCTCCTCTTGCCTTTTTTTCGTGCGACTATGCTCTTGGTGCTGAGCGGTCACACCTGCAGTTTCGCTCAAGGGGCTGGGCAACTGCAGGAGCTCCTCTTCAGAGGATTGCTCCTTTTAGGTCACTGCTGACCAGTCTCTTCTACGAAGTGTTTCTCTTTCGTTCGCGAGAGAGTACACTCATAGAGACTCCTCTTCGGAGGTTTCTTCTGTTGCTGTTGCTGTTGGCCTCCCTCGCCGTAAGGCCCACCGTCCGCCTCGTTGTAAGGGCCTCTCATCTCCCTATAAGGGTGCTTGAAGCGCCTTTTTGAATCTCCGTTTGCAGCCTACAACTCCTTTTTCTCGATCTTCCGCCTTGGTACAAATGGACAGCAGTCTGATCTCGTCTTCCGACGGGCAACGGTCTTCCCGACGGACAACGGTCTTCCCGACGGACAGCGGTCTTCCGACGGACATCAGTCTCCCGGCGGACAACGATCCCTTCGGGGCAAAGGGTTGCCTCCCACGGGGGTTCTTCCCTTGCGTGTCAGGGTTTCCCTGCGCGCCCTTCTGCTGTGTTCTCTCCTGCTCCTGCTCAGTGTTAGCGCACAGGCGCTCTTCTGCTCATCAGCGCTCTCCTGTTCGTCAGCGCTTTCATGATGATCATCCCTGCTGTTCCTGTTGGTTCCTGTTACGCGCCCTGTGCGCCCACGTTCGCCCTCGCGATCTAGAACTTCGGTTCAGGTCGGGGTCAAGGACTCTTCTTCTATACGCAGGCTTCCACGCGTAGCCTTCTGCTCGTCAGCGATCATCAGCTCGCCAGCGATCACTTGTCTCTCGGCCATCTCCGGATCGCCCGCGTGTGTTACAGCCGGCACGCCAACGTTCTCCAACTCTTCTGAAGGAACATGGTTCGCCAGCTACTAGCTCACCTGCGCATGCTGATCGCCATCGCACGACCCTCAACTGCGGATGCTGATCGCCATCGCGCGACCCTCAACTGCGGATGCTGATCGCCATCGCGCGACCCTCAACTGCGGATGCTGATCGCCATCGCGCGACCCTCAACTGCGGATGCTGATCGCCATCGCGCGACCCTCAACTGCGGATGCTGATCGCCATCGCGCGACCACACACCTGCGGATGCTGATCATCATCGCGCGACCCTGCGCATGCTGATAGCCATCGCGCGACCGCCCACCTGCAGAGGCTGCTCGCCATCGCGCGATCGCCCATCTGCGCATGCTGATCACCATCGCGCGATCGCCCTCCTGCACATGCTGCTCGCGATCGCTCACCTTCGCATATTGCTCGCCAACGCACGATCGCTCACCTGTGCATGCTGCTCGACCATCGCGTCGGCATAACACAACGCGCCATCGCCAACCTGCGCGTTAGCGCTCACCAGCTCACCACCAATCGCTTGTTGATCCATATTGCCAGCGGTCTTCCTCGCTCACGCGGCAGCGCGTTTCCTCGCCATTGCGCTAACGCTTGCGTTCGCTGCCTCGGACTCGCGCTCATCCACCTGCCCACCCTCACGACCGCTCGCCCGCGCGACCGCTCGCCCGCGCTACCGCTCGCCTGTGCGCCCGCGCGACCATTCGCCTGCGCGCCCACACGCCCGCGTGCCTGCACGTCTACGCTCATGTGCGTCCGCGCCCATGCTCTCCAATGTTCGCCCACGCGCGAACCAACGGTTTTCCATCGCGCGGACGGATGGTGTTCCGTCGCGCGAACCTACAGTGTTTCTTCGCACAAACGTCGGCTTATTTCTTGCAGTATCCATTGCTCGTCTATGGGTTATCGCTCGCCGACCACCAGCTCTCGCCCTTCCTACCACGCTCGCCCTCCTTCTGCGCTCCTTCGCTCACCTTCGTTTGCGTTACCGCGCATGGGCGCTTCCACGTTCGCTTAGCGAAAATCTTTGAATTACCGTCGCGCGAGCTCCAGGGCGATTGCGACCACGATTCCCAATGGGGTTTTCGCAGCATGGCCAGCCTGGCGAGTTCTTCTGGAGCGTATTTCTAGAACACGGCCTCACCCTGTAAACGCAGAGCATGGCACTTGCAAGAATAGGAGAAACTTAAGGGAGATCTGAGCAACACTCCTCTTTCCTGAACCTGGGTTAGCCCTTCCCCGTCATTCCCTGGAAGGATTTTTGGAGGGGGGGCTTTCCGTTCGAGATTTCTCCATCGGACAAGGGGTGACTGCTTACCCCTTCCTCTGGGAGCTTACCAGGTTCTTTCCCTCCTCGGTTACGGCCCGAGGTTTGGTTCAAGGAAGCTACAGGAAGAGCATGGGTACTTTCCTCCTCTCGAGCTCAGGCACCTTGGCCTTTCGTCGTTAAGTATCTAACTTGCGGACAAGCTCGATGTTGTACCATCTGGACGCGCTGACTGAGGGCTTCCTTCGGGTGTCTCATCTGTGGAGGTCGACGACCTCAGACACCCTTCCATCCTTGAGAAGAGTTTGTTTGTGCCCAAGGACAGAGACTTAGACAGCGGCTGTGCGGAGGAAATCGACTTCCGTTTTCACTCCTCCAAGGCGCTTTCTTCCAGACTCTGCAGGGCTCCAGCGCCCTTTTCTTTCAACCACGTCGGCCTAAGTTATCGGCTACGACAACTGGGACAAGGTGTCCAATTGCAGTTTCCTCCTGTCAGGAACAGATGGCACGGGAGACTCCCCCGGGGGGGCATAGTCCTAAAAGGAGTTCACGAACTCTAGGACTGCAGGTTTTTCTCTGGGAGGATGCTTAAGGTTACTCATCCGAATGACAGCTTCCCGATGCCCATTCCCGCACAATCTCTGTGATCAGCCAAGGATATCGCGCCTGCCGTCTCTGTCAGCGAATTCAGTGTCTCTGAACCTCTATGCCATAGCGTCAGCAGAGTTGCCCGGTTGGGCAGAATGATCCATACCTTAGGCGAAGGTCTTCCTTAGGATCATCGACGGCTTCACCCCCGGCCTCCTCGGTCGATCCTTTCTTGTAAGAAAGGATCTGAGAGGGGATGTCCTTAGTCGAACTCTCAGCCCTGATCAAGTTTTTCGAACAAACTTCGGCCAGCGTAGACCAGCAGAATCGATCAGACTGGTAACGAGGCGACAGGACTCCTTAAATCCTGGATCGGAAGGACGTGTACTTTCAGTTTCCATTCCATCCATCTTCCAGGGTGCTCGTTGAATTCAGCCTAGACTGCAGGTATTCCTGCTTATGATGCAGTGTGGCTATCCCGCCTTGGCATAGCAGGTTTGTTTCCCCAGAGAACTCTCCCTGCCTTCCTCTTGGCCGCTCAGGTGCAGGCTTCCGCCTCCTCTGCTGTTTGGAGGGCTGGTCAACTCCGGTAGGCTCGGGTTCGACCTTCTTCAGCGCCGGGACAAGCTTCCGGATGCTTACCATGAGTGTGGGCTCATGGTATTTTGCTTGGAGCCTTCTCTTCCTCTGCCTCAACATCTGGAGTATCTGGCCATGATATTGAGTCAACGGCCTTACCACGTTGGAAACCCCGCTTCTCGTCCGTCCAGCGAGGTTAAGCAACGTCGGTACTTGGATGGGTGACCACCTGGGGACGCCAGATTCTGTTACCACATCCTCCGAGCCTTCCTTTCGGTTGACTGTGGCAAGACTGAGGAGAGTCGCAGTACCTGTTCTCAGTCAAGCAGAGCTTTCAGCCCTACCTTGGAACGTTTCCTAGTTCTCCTTTCCTCATTGACCCGTCTATAGTCCGAACGGTCGCCTCAGGATAAGTTCCATGTGGGGCGATCCAAGTTCCGGTGGCTTCAGGCAATGTTTAACCGGACTTCCTGGCCCCTATGGGACCAGCGGAACTATTAGACCTGCAATGGGTGTTGACCTATGGAGCCTCTTGATGGTAGTGGATATTCTCGTCCTTTCCCCACATTCTTGATGCTGTTCTCGGACTCGTCAAAGGAAAGGGGGGGGGGGGCATGTTCCGGTCCAGGCCTATGGTCAAGACCTGAAGGATACCTCTCCATCATTCAGGCAGGCTTAGGGGCCTTAGTCTGGCCCCTCTACAGATCCTACAGCTCCTGCCGAGTCGCCCCGTGCGCGTCGACTTCATGATTCTGGCGTATTCTAACCAGCAGGGGACGCATTTTCACACCTTCACATCTTGCAGTAGAGATACCGGGATGATTGAGATTCTCTCAATACCACCATTGGCTCTCTCATTCCAGGCAGGGGAATGTTCTCTTAGACTATGCGAGCAGAGCCTCGTAGAGAGAGTGTACCTGGGGGTCTTTGACCTTGGGTAACCAGCAAGTACTGGTCTGGGGGACCTGATCGCGACAGCTTGGAACCTCAAGCTTCCGCTATTCTTCCCCCCAGTCTCAGACCCCGAGACTCTGGCAAGATGCATTCCGGTGATGGTGGGACAACTTCGACGCCTGCGTCTTCCCTCCTTTTTGTCTGTGGACAATGGGTCTCAACAAGACCAGGTTGTCTGTCAACCTTTCAGTGGGAGAGCTCCACTGGGACTATGCGCAGAACGGTTTCTGGACCCTCTGCTTCCCCTGACGGAACTCCCGGGAGAGCTTCTCCCACGGCGCAGACTACTCAAGCAACCACACTGCGACATCTCTCCCGAACCGGGGCGTCGCTTCGGCTTCATGCCTGGAGACACTACGCCTCCTCCTCAAGAAGAGACAACCCGCTACAGTCGCGGTACGGAGGTCGCGTCATCTGCGATAGTCATCCACAGGGGTCTCCCAGGCAAAGTGAAGAGTCTAAGGTGGTTGGTGCCGTGGGAGATATACCTTTTCCCTTGAGGCCTCTTCTCCAGCAATAACGGTCTTATTGCCTTTCGGCGGGAGGAAACTCCTTTCCGCTCTCGGCAATGAAGCCTGTCGCTCAGCCTTTCCCTGACCTTCAGGCTTAAAGGAATAACTTTTTCCTGCCCGCTGGATCTATCCTCGCTCATGCGAAGCTACGATCGTCCCTGCCCTAGTCGGAGGAAGACCTCCAACTTGGAGCATGGCTCGGACTTTTAGTCCTTTAAGAGATCTTCTCAAGACCCTTTACGACAGGCCTTGGATTGTATTCCGCCTTGGGTCTCCTGCTCACTCTGGCCACGGCCAGTGTGTAAGCAATCTTCTTGGTCTCTTACGACTCCCCCCTTTCTAAGGAAGAGGGGAAGGCAACATTCAGGCTCGCTCCTGAGTTGTTGGCTAGACTCAGAATCTGGGGGTCCCAGCCCTTCGGTCCGATTCATTCAAGATTTCGAGTCTCCATTCTGTATCTGATGTCCCAAGACCTTCTCTTTCTTGCCAGTAAAGGAATCAAGGGGTTAGCGCTGGGAACAGCTGCAGTTTGTCCTCAGTTGCAGCCGATTTTGGAGCACAAGGAGGACATGGGGGAGAGTCACCAGTATACCTCTTCAGCCCGGACTCAAGGACATTCATCTCGACCTGTCTCCAGACCCTCCCCCGTTACGTCGCCCTACAGCACGATGTTGGATACATCGCAACGTCCCTCGCCTTCGAGTAATACTACTCTGTGACGCAGGTGCTACAAGCTGGAGTCTGGAAGCGTCTAATGACCTTCGCAGCCCGCTTCCTGCAGGGCGTGACCCACAGGAGTCTCGATACGTTTTCTATCGCTCTGTGGTGGCTACACAACAGCTGGTCTAACCTCAGGCTCCTTTTTGGACAGGTAGCAGAAGGTTGAGGGCATTGTTATCAGGTTTTAGTCTGCATGAACGAAAGAAGTATGTCTGGCCCTTACTTCTTTCTTCATCATCCCCTCTACGGGGAAGCAGCATCCTGGTCTCTGCATAGCTGACCTCGAACCTCTGCAGGTAAACCATGCTTCCTTGTGTTCCGAGTATTGAGTCAATACTGTCGCGTCCCCCATACCCTGACGAGGTGGTATTGGGAACGTCCTAACCCAGAGTTCCTTCTGGAACTCCAGGTCAACTGCCTAGGACGGGTCACACTTCTTCCTTCACACACAAGCATACGTAGGCCACATGGTTCCTTGCGGAGCAAGGAACTTGTGAGGTGCAGGGACTCCTTTTATCAAGTGCTACTCACTCGGATTCTGAGTCCCCGGGTAAAACCAAAGCCAGTATGGCTGGGGACTTTCCACCCTACCTAAGGGGTAAGTCACCCTCTGTATATAGCGTGGTTTGTATTTCGGTTACGGAACAAATGACAAATTCGAAGATAATTTGTATTTTTCCTAACCATACAAACCTTAGCTATTTACACACATTTGCCCGCCAGCCCTGTCCCCCAAGACAAGTCCTACCTCTAAGTGAAAGTGAGCATTCATCTGTGTGTGAGGGAGGGGAGGGGTAGCTAGCTACCACTCCCCTACCCCCCCGCTAACTAGCGCGGGGGTAATACACCCTCGTTAAATTCTAATGGCTCGCCATTTCAGCTGCGCTAAAAGGTAAACCCTGTGTAAATAGCTAAGGTTTGTATGGTTAGGAAAAATACAAATTATCTTCGAATTTGTCATGTTCGCCAACGCGCCATCGATCTTCCAGTTCCTGCGCATGCTGCTCGCCATTGCACGATCGCCCTCCTGCTCATGCTGATCACCATCGCTCCCCATCACGCGATCGCCCACCTGCGCATGCTGCTCGCCATTGCGCTCCATCACGCGATCGCCCTCCTGCGCATGCTGCTCGCCATCGCTCGCCATCGCACGATCGCCCTCCTGCTCATGCTGATGACCATCACTCCTCATCACGCGATCGCCCACCTGCGCATGCTGCTCGCCATCACGCGATCGCCCTCCTGCACATGCTGATGACCATCGCTCCTCATCACGCGATCGCCCATCTGCGCATGCTGCTCGCCATCACGCGATCGCCCTCCTGCTCATGCTGATGACCATCGCTCCTCATCACGCGATCGCCCATCTGCGCATGCTGCTCGCCATCACGCGATCGCCCTCCTGCACATGCTGCTCGCCATCGCTCGCCATCACGCGATCGCCCTCCTGCGCATGCTGATCGCCATCGCACCCCATCGCGCAATCACTCACCTGCGCATGCTGCTGGCCATCGCTCGCCATTGCGCGGTCATTCACCTGCGCATGCTGCTCGCCATCGCTCGCCAACGCGTCGACATGTCACATCGCGCCATCGCCAACCTGTGTGACCGCGCTCACCAGCTCATCATCGATCGCCTGTGGATCTACATCGCCAGCGGTCTTCCTCACCCACGCGGCAGCGCGATTCCTCGCCGTCGCGCCAACGCTTGCGTTCGTTGCCTCGGACACGCGTTTATTCACCTGCCCACCCTCGCGCCCACTCGCTTGCGCGCCTGCGCGACCGCTCGCCTGTGCGCCCGCGCGATCATCCACTTGTGCACCCGCGCTCCCGCGCGACCATCGTTCGCGGCGAATTCCACAGCCGGTGGTAGCAGCAGGAACGCGTGCTCCTAGAATTTGTCATGTTCGCCAACGCGCCAGCGATCTTTCAGTTCCTGCGCATGCTGCTCGCCATTGCACGATCGCCCTCCTGCTCATGCTGATCACCATCGCTCCCTATCACGCGATCGCCCACCTGCGCATGCTGCTCGCCATTGCGCTCCATCACGCGATCGCCCTCCTGCGCATGCTGCTCGCCATCGCTCGCCATCGCACGATCGCCCTCCTGCTCATGCTGATGACCATCGCTCCTCATCACGCGATCGCCCACCTGCGCATGCTGCTCGCCATCACGCGATCGCCCTCCTGCACATGCTGCTCGCCATCGCTCGCCATCACGCGATCGCCCTCCTGCGCATGCTGATCGCCATCGCACCCCATCGCGCAATCACTCACCTGCGCATGCTGCTTGCCATCGCTCGCCATTGCGCGGTCATTCACCTGCGCATGCTGCCCGCCATCGCTCGCCAACGCGTCGACATGTCACATCGCGCCATCGCCAACCTGTGCGACCGCGCTCACCAGCTCATCATCGATCGCCTGTGGATCTACATCGCCAGCGGTCTTCCTCACCCACGCGGCAGCGCGTTTCCTCGCCGTCGCGCCAACGCTTGCTTTCGTCGCCTCGGACACGCGTTTATTCACCTGCCCACCCTCGCGCCCACTCGCCTGCGCGACCGCTCGCCTGTGCGCCCGCGCGATCATCCACTTGTGCACCCGCGCTCCCGCGCGACCATCGTTCGCGGCGAATTCCACAGCCGGTGGTAGCAGCAGGAACGCGTGCTCCTAGAATTTGTCATGTTCGCCAACGCGCCAGCGATCTTTCAGTTCCTGCGCATGCTGCTTGCCATTGCACGATCGCCCTCCTGCTCATGCTGATTACCATCGCTCCCTATCACGCGATCGCCCACCTGCGCATGCTGCTCGCCATTGCGCTCCATCACGCGATCGCCCTCCTGCGCATGCTGCTCGCCATCGCTCGCCATCGCACGATCGCCCTCCTGCTCATGCTGATGACCATCGCTCCTCATCACGCGATCGCCCACCTGCGCATGCTGCTCGCCATCACGCGATCGCCCTCCTGCACATGCTGCTCGCCATCGCTCGCCATCACGCGATCGCCCTCCTGCGCATGCTGATCGCCATCGCACCCCATCGCGCAATCACTCACCTGCGCATGCTGCTTGCCATCGCTCGCCATTGCGCGGTCATTCACCTGCGCATGCTGCTCGCCATCGCTCGCCAACGCGTCGACATGTCACATCGCGCCATCGCCAACCTGTGCGACCGCGCTCACCAGCTCATCATCGATCGCCTGTGGATCTACATCGCCAGCGGTCTTCCTCACCCACGCGGCAGCGCGTTTCCTCGCCGTCGCGCCAACGCTTGCGTTCGTTGCCTCGGACACACGTTTATTCACCTGCCCACCCTCGCGCCCACTCGCTTGCGCGCCTGCGCGACCGCTCGCCTGTGCGCCCGCGCGATCATCCACTTGTGCACCCGCGCTCCCGCGCGACCATCGTTCGCGGCGAATTCCACAGCCGGTGGTAGCAGCAGGAACGCGTGCTCCTAGAATTTGTCATGTTCGCCAACGCGCCAGCGATCTTCCAGTTCCTGCGCATGCTGCTCGCCATTGCACGATTGCCCTCCTGCTCATGCTGATCACCATCGCTCCCCATCACGCGATCGCCCACCTGCGCATGCTGCTCGCCATTGCGCTCCATCACGCGAATGCCCTCTTGCGCATGCTGCTCGCCATCGCACGATCGCCCTCCTGCTCATGCTGATGACCATCGCTCCTCATCACGCGATCGCCCACCTGCGCATGCTGCTCGCCATCACGCGATCGCCCTCCTGCACATGCTGCTCGCCATCGCTCGCCATCACGCGATCGCCCTCCTGCGCATGCTGATCGCCATCGCACCCCATCGCGCAATCACTCACCTGCGCATGCTGCTTGCCATCGCTCGCCATTGCGCGGTCATTCACCTGCGCATGCTGCTCGCCATCGCTCGCCAACGCGTCGACATGTCACATCGCGCCATCGCCAACCTGTGCGACCGCGCTCACCAGCTCATCATCGATCGCCTGGGGATCTACATCGCCAGTGGTCTTCCTCACCCACGCGGCAGCGCGTTTCCTCGCCGTCGCGCCAACGCTTGCGTTCGTTGCCTCGGACACGCGTTTATTCACCTGCCCACCCTCGCGCCCACTCGCTTGCGCGCCTGCGCGACCGCTCGCCTGTGCGCCCGCGCGATCATCCACTTGTGCACCCGCGCTCCCGCGCGACCATCGTTCGCGGCGAATTCCACAGCCGGTGGTAGCAGCAGGAACGCGTGCTCCTAGAATTTGTCATGTTCGCCAACGCGCCAGCGATCTTCCAGTTCCTGCGCATGCTGCTCGCCATTGCACGATCGCCCTCCTGCTCATGCTGATCACCATCGCTCCCCATCACGCGATCGCCCACCTGCGCATGCTGCTCGCCATTGCGCGCCATTGCGCTCCATCACGCGAATGCCCTCTTGCGCATGCTGCTCGCCATCGCTCGCCATCGCACGATCGCCCTCCTGCTCATGCTGATGACCATCGCTCCTCATCACGCGATCGCCCACCTGCGCATGCTGCTCGCCATCACGCGATCGCCCTCCTGCACATGCTGCTCGCCATCGCTCGCCATCACGCGATCGCCCTCCTGCGCATGCTGATCGCCATCGCACCCCATCGCGCAATCACTCACCTGCGCATGCTGCTTGCCATCGCTCGCCATTGCGCGGTCATTCACCTGCGCATGCTGCTCGCCATCGCTCGCCATCGCTCGCCAACGCGTCGACATGTCACATCGCGCCATCGCCAACCTGTGCGACCGCGCTCACCAGCTCATCATCGATCGCCTGGGGATCTACATCGCCAGTGGTCTTCCTCACCCACGCGGCAGCGCGTTTCCTCGCCGTCGCGCCAACGCTTGCGTTCGTTGCCTCGGACACGCGTTTATTCACCTGCCCACCCTCGCGCCCACTCGCTTGCGCGACTGCTCGCCTGTGCGCCCGCGCGATCATCCACTTGTGCACCCGCGCTCCCGCGCGACCATCGTTCGCGGCGAATTCCACAGCCGGTGGTAGCAGCAGGAACGCGTGCTCCTAGAATTTGTCATGTTCGCCAACGCGCCAGCGATCTTCCAGTTCCTGCGCATGCTGCTCGCCATTGCAAGATCGCCCTCCTGCTCATGCTGATCACCATCGCTCCCCATCACGCGATCGCCCACCTGCGCATGCTGCTCGCCATTGCGCGCCATTGCGCTCCATCACGCGAATGCCCTCTTGCGCATGCTGCTCGCCATCGCTCGCCATCGCACGATCGCCCTCCTGCTCATGCTGATGACCATCGCTCCTCATCACGCGATCGCCCACCTGCGCATGCTGCTCGCCATCACGCGATCGCCCTCCTGCACATGCTGCTCGCCATCGCTCGCCATCACGCGATCGCCCTCCTGCGCATGCTGATCGCCATCGCACCCCATCGCGCAATCACTCACCTGCGCATGCTGCTTGCCATCGCTCGCCATTGCGCGGTCATTCACCTGCGCATGCTGCTCGCCATCGCTCGCCAACGCGTCGACATGTCACATCGCGCCATCGCCAACCTGTGCGACCGCGCTCACCAGCTCATCATCGATCGCCTGTGGATTTACATCGCCAGCGGTCTTCCTCACCCACGCGGCAGCGCGTTTCCTCGCCGTCGCGCCAACGCTTGCGTTCGTCGCCTCGGACACGCGTTTATTCACCTGCCCACCCTCGCGCCCACTCGCTTGCGCGCCTGCGCGATCGCTCGCCTGTGCGCCCGCGCGATCATCCACTTGTGCACCCGCGCTCCCGCGCGACCATCGTTCGCGGCGAATTCCACAGCCGGTGGTAGCAGCAGGAACGCGTGCTCCTAGAATTTGTCATGTTCGCCAACGCGCCAGCGATCTTCCAGTTCCTGCGCATGCTGCTCGCCATTGCACGATCGCCCTCCTGCTCATGCTGATCACCATCGCTCCCCATCACGCGATCGCCCACCTGCGCATGCTGCTCGCCATTGCGCTCCATCACGCGATCGCCCTCTTGCGCATGCTGCTCGCCATTGCTCGCCATCGCACGATCGCCCTCCTGCTCATGCTGATGACCATCACTCCTCATCACGCGATCGCCCACCTGCGCATGCTGCTCGCCATCACGCGATCGCCCTCCTGCACATGCTGCTCGCCATCGCTCGCCATCACGCGATCGCCCTCCTGCGCATGCTGATCGCCATCGCACCCCATCGCGCAATCACTCACCTGCGCATGCTGCTTGCCATCGCTCGCCATTGCGCGGTCATTCACCTGCGCATGCTGCTCGCCATCGCTCGCCAACGCGTCGACATGTCACATCGCGCCATCGCCAACCTGTGCGACCGCGCTCACCAGCTCATCATCGATCGCCTGTGGATCTACATCGCTAGCGGTCTTCCTCACCCACGCGGCAGCGCGTTTCCTCGCCGTCGCGCCAACGCTTGCGTTTGTCGCCTCGGACACGCGTTTATTCACCTGCCCACCCTCGCGCCCACTCGCTTGCGCGCCTGCGCGACCGCTCGCCTGTGCGCCCGCGCGATCATCCACTTGTGCTCCCGCGCGACCATCGTTCGCGGCGAATTCCACAGCCGGTGGTAGCAGCAGGAACGCGTGCTCCTAGAATTTGTCATGTTCGCCAACGCGCCAGCGATCTTCCAGTTCCTGCGCATGCTGCTCGCCATTGCACGATCGCCCTCCTGCTCATGCTGATCACCATCGCTCCCCATCACGCGATCGCCCACCTGCGCATGCTGCTCGCCATTGCGCTCCATCACGCGATCGCCCTCCTGCGCATGCTGCTCGCCATTGCTCGCCATCGCACGATCGCCCTCCTGCTCATGCTGATCACCATCGCTCCCCATCACGCGATCGCCCACCTGCGCATGCTGCTCGCCATCACGCGATCGCCCTCCTGCGCATGCTGCTCGCCATCGCTCGCCATCGCACGATCGCCCTCCTGCTCATGCTGATGACCATCGCTCCCCATCACGCGATCGCCCACCTGCGCATGCTGCTCGCCATCACGCGATCGCCCTCCTGCGCATGCTGCTCGCCATCGCTCGCCATCGCACGATCGCCCTCCTGCTCATGCTGATGACCATCGCTCCTCATCACGCGATCGCCCACCTGCGCATGCTGCTCGCCATCACGCGATCGCCCTCCTGCGCATGCTGCTCGCCATCGCACGATCGCCCTCCTGCTCATGCTGATGACCATCGCTCCTCATCACGCGATCGCCCACCTGCGCATGCTGCTCGCCATCACGCGATCGCCCTCCTGCACATGCTGCTCGCCATCGCTCGCCATCACGCGATCGCCCTCCTGCGCATGCTGATCGCCATCGCACCCCATCGCGCAATCACTCACCTGCGCATGCTGCTTGCCATCGCTCGCCATTGCGCGGTCATTCACCTGCGCATGCTGCTCGCCATCGCTCGCCAACGCGTCGACATGTCACATCGCGCCATCGCCAACCTGTGCGACCGCGCTCACCAGCTCATCATCGATCGCCTGTGGATCTACATCGCCAGCGGTCTTCCTCACCCACGCGGCAGCGCGTTTCCTCGCCGTCGCGCCAACGCTTGCGTTCGTTGTCTCAGACACGCGTTTATTCACCTGCCCACCCTCGCGCCCACTCGCTTGCGCGCCTGTGCGCCTGCGCGATCATCCACTTGTGCACCCGCGCTCCCGCGTGACCATCGTTCGCGGCGAATTCCACAGCCGGTGGTAGCAGCAGGAACGCGTGCTCCTAGAATTTGTCATGTTCGCCAACGCGCCAGCGATCTTCCAGTTCCTGCGCATGCTGCTCGCCATTGCACGATCGCCCTCCTGCTCATGCTGATCACCATCGCTCCCCATCACGCGATCGCCCACCTGCGCATGCTACTCGCCATTGCGCTCCATCACGCGATCGCCCTCTTGCGCATGCTGCTCGCCATCGCTCGCCATCGCACGATCGCCCTCCTGCTCATGCTGATGACCATCGCTCCTCATCACGCGATCGCCCACCTGCGCATGCTGCTCGCCATCACGCGATCGCCCTCCTGCACATGCTGCTCGCCATCGCTCGCCATCACGCGATCGCCCTCCTGCGCATGCCGCTCGCCATCACGCGATCGCCCTCCTGCACATGCTGCTCGCCATTGCGCTCCATCACGCGATCGCCCTCCTGCGCATGCCGCTCGCCATCGCACGATCGCCCTCCTGCTCATGCTGATGACCATCGCTCCTCAACACGCGATCGCCCATCTGCGCATGCTGCTCGCCATCACGCGATCGCCCTCCTGCACATGCTGCTCGCCATCGCTCGCCATCACGCGATCGCCCTCCTGCGCATGCTGATCGCCATCGCACCCCATCGCGCAATCACTCACCTGCGCATGCTGCTTGCCATCGCTCGCCATTGCGCGGTCATTCACCTGCGCATGCTGCTCGCCATCGCTCGCCAACGCGTCGACATGTCACATCGCGCCATCGCCAACCTGTGCGACTGCGCTCACCAGCTCATCATCGATCGCCTGTGGATCTACATCGCCAGCGGTCTTCCTCACCCACGCGGCAGCGCATTTCCTCGCCGTCGCGCCAACGCTTGCGTTCGTCGCCTCGGACACGCGTTTATTCACCTGCCCACCCTCGCGCCCACTCGCTTGCGCGCCTGCGCGACCGCTCGCCTGTGCGCCCGCGCGATCATCCACTTGTGCACCCGCGCTCCCGCGCGTCCATCGTTCGCGGCGAATTCCACAGCCGGTGGTAGCAGCAGGAACGCGTGCTCCTAGAATTTGTCATGTTCGCCAACGCGCCAGCGATCTTCCAGTTCCTGCGCATGCTGCTCGCCATTGCACGATCGCCCTCCTGCTCATGCTGATCACCATCGCTCCCCATCACGCGATCGCCCACCTGCGCATGCTGCTCGCCATTGCGCTCCATCACGCGATCGCCCTCCTGCGCATGCTGCTCGCCATCGCTCGCCATCGCACAATCGCCCTCCTGCTCATGCTGATGACCATCGCTCCTCATCACGCGATCGCCCATCTGCGCATGCTGCTCGCCATCACGCGATCGCCCTCCTGCACATGCTGCTCGCCATCGCTCGCCATCACGCGATCGCCCTCCTGCGCATGCTGATCGCCATCGCACCTCATCGCGCAATCACTCACCTGCGCATGCTGCTTGCCATCGCTCGCCATTGCGCAGTCATTCACCTGCGCATGCTGCTCGCCATCGCTCGCCAACGCGTCGACATGTCACATCGCGCCATCGCCAACCTGTGCGACCGCGCTCACCAGCTCATCATCGATCGCCTGTGGATCTACATCGCCAGCGGTCTTCCTCACCCACGCGGCAGCGCGTTTCCTCGCCGTCGCGCCAACGCTTGCGTTCGTTGCCTCGGACACGCGTTTGTTCACCTGCCCACCCTCGCGCCCACTCGCTTGCGCGCCTGCGCGACCGCTCGCCTGTGCGCCCGCGCGATCATCCACTTGTGCACCTGCGCTCCCGCGCGACCATCGTTCGCGGCGAATTCCACAGCCGGTGGTAGCAGCAGGAACGCGTGCTCCTAGACGGCACTCTGGATCACCTCCACCCAAACACAGGTTGGTAGTGCAGGACGAGGAGAGGTTAGTACATCATTCTTCCCCACCTTTTCAGGCAGGTACCGTGGTGTCCACTCCAAAGGATCGCCCGATCCCTTTCCCTTTAGCGAGGATTTTGGACTCTGTGTCCTTGGAGCAACAGACTTGGTTTGGTCCTCTGGCACGGGCGTTAGTGAGGGTTATGAAACCAGCACTCGCTGACCAGGGTAACAAACCAACGGCTGTCTCTCCTATGCTGAAGAGAAAGAGAGGAGTGGACTTCGTGGTGACTTCTCCCAGGGCGAAGTTGGTTCCCAAGAGGTCGGTCGCGAAGGTCCCTTCTCCTGCACGAGTGCTCTCTCCTTCTCCCGTGGACGAGGCCTTTCCGTCCTCAGGTGAGTCCAGTGGGGCGGTAGTCTTCCCCTCGGCACCAGGGGGGGAGACTTCGCTTCATGCAGGAGAATCGTCTCTTGAGGAAGGGGCCCCTCGAACCTCGTTGTTGGGATCCTGTATCCCTCCCAGGAGGGCATCCAAGGACTCCAAGACCGTCCCTAAATCCTCTGCAAGGATTCGTCAGGAACCCACGACTACCCGGGGGAATGTCCACGTGTCACCCCAGGAAGAGATCCCTGGGGCAGGAGACTTAGCTGCCAGCCCGCAGGGAGGAGAACAGCAAGAATCCGAACATGCCTTCTGGCAGGTCCTAAGCCTGATAAGGCAACTTAACGGGCTTATGGATCCAGTCATCGCCCCCCGTGAAGGCAAAGACACGATTTTGGATGAAGTGTATGACGTTCGGAAGGCCCCTAAGACCAGTGCGGCTCTGCCCTGGTCTCGGGGGCTGAAGAGTGCCAGGGCTAGGGCCAACGCTCAGCTCGCACTTCTTGCCTCCTCCAGTCGTTCCACTGCCGGGAACAAGCTCATCCCTCCTCCTCGTCTTCAGCAGAGGAGGTATTTCGAGATCCTGGGTGAGCACAACCTCGCTCTTCCTCTCCATCACTCTGTGGAGGAGCTGGCGAAGGGAGTTCCCCTTGAGAAACTCTCTGCCCGGCAGGTGTCGTTATCGGCGGCAGAGATCCTTAGCCACGAGAAGGTCGCTAAGTGTGCCATGCAGGCCACTTCGTGGCTGGACTTTTGGATAGGATCTCTGGGCATCCTATTGCGATCAGAGGACCTGTCCAAGGAGACCAATAGGAAGGCCCTAGAGACCTTCTTGCTCTCGGGCACCCGCTCCATCGAGTTTTTGGCGCACCAGGTTACCACCCTGTGGGACAACTCGGTGTTGAAGCGTCGCGATGCTGTGTCCGAGAGATTCCATCCGAAGGTCCCCGCCGTGGATGTGTGTAGGCTCCGACATGCTTCCCTTCTGGGGGAGAACCTGTTTGAGCCTCAAGATATGGAGCGAACGGCTGAGAGGTGGAGGAAATCCAGCACGGACTCCCTCCTCCATAGGGCCCTTACAACTCGGTCCTATAAGCCTCCAGCCCCGCCACAACAGCAGCAACAGCCTCGTAAGGCTCCCAAACAGGCACCGGCAGCTAAGAAGGTGGTGTCTAAGCCCCAGCCCTTTCCAGCCGAGGTCAAGAGGGGCAGTAAGTCCTCCAGGGGAGGCAAGACTCCTAGGGGTGGCAGCCGCGGCTGCAAGCCCTAGGGGTGGCAGTCCCCCTGCATGTCCACCTGTGGGGGGATGCCTTCAGCGTTGCGTCCGCAGGTGGCAGCAACACGGGGCCGATGCTTGGACGGTCTCAGTGATCGGCCAAGGCTATCGCGTCCCGTTCACAACATCTCAACCTCCCCTGACAGCGAATCCAGTGTCGTTGAGCTCCTATGCCACGGGATCGGCAAAGGGGCTGGCCCTTCAGGCCGAAGTCGAGACCATGCTCGAGAAGGGTGCTCTCCAGGAGGTCGTGGACGGCTCCCCAGGCTTCTTCAGTCGACTCTTTCTTGTAAAGAAGGCTACTGGAGGCTGGAGACCCGTCATCGATCTCTCAGCTCTGAACAGGTTTGTCAAACAAACCCGGTTCAGCATGGAGACAGCAGACACGGTCAGACTTGCGGTGAGACCACAAGACTTCATGTGCACACTGGATCTAAAGGACGCGTACTTCCAGATCCCAATCCATCCGTCTTCCAGGAAGTACCTGAGATTTTGCCTAGACAACAAGATCTACCAGTTCAAGGTGCTGTGTTTCGGTCTCTCCACAGCTCCTCAGGTGTTCACCAGAGTGTTCACCCTGATTTCATCTTGGGCGCACAGGAACGGCATTCGTCTCCTTCGTTACCTGGACGATTGGCTGATCCTAGCAGACTCGGAGTCGACCCTTCTTCGGCACCGAGACAGGCTTCTGGATCTTTGCCAGGATCTGGGGATCGTGGTAAACCTCGAGAAGTCCTCTCTGCAGCCGTCCCAACGACTGGTTTATCTAGGCATCCTAATAGACACCAATCTCCACAAAGCCTTTCCATCAGACGACCGGATAGCAAGACTGAGGAGGGTGGCGGAACCCTTCCTCAGGCGAAAAGAACTCCCCGCCCAATCGTGCTTGCGTCTCTTAGGCCACCTATCCTCCCTGGCCCGTCTAGTTCGAAACAGCCGCCTCAGGATGAGATCCCTTCAATGGCGGCTCAAGTCCCGGTGGAATCAAGGATCCGATTCCCCAGACATTCTGATCCCAATGGGGTCTCTGGAACGGACGGACTTGCGGTGGTGGCTGGTCGACGAGAACCTGCGGAAGGGAGTGAGTCTTCTCGTCCTCCCCCCGGAATTGACTCTGTTTTCGGACGCGTCAAAAGAAGGGTGGGGGGCGCACGTTCTGAACCAGAGGGCCTCAGGCCTTTGGTCAGAATCAGAAAAGTGCCTCCACATCAACCTGCTAGAATTGAAGGCCGTCTTTCTGGCTCTTCAGCAGTTCCAATGGTCCCTGGCGGGTCACTCCGTGGTGGCGATGAGCGACAACACCACGGTAGTGGCTTATATCAACAAGCAGGGAGGCACTTTTTCGCAACAGCTATCCCATCTTGCAGTAGAGACTCTGAGGTGGACCGAAACCCACTCGATAACACTATCAGCTCGCTTCATTCCTGGCAAGAGGAATGTGCTCGCCGACAGTCTGAGCAGGGCTTTGCAGATAGTGAGTACTGAGTGGTCTTTGGATCCTCAGATAGCCAACAAAGTCCTGACTTTGTGGGGTTCCCCGACTGTGGACTTGTTCGCGACAGCCTTGAACTTCAAGCTGCCCCTGTACTGCTCCCCAGTCCCGGACCTCAAGTCACTCTGGCAAGATGCTTTCCAGCAACGGTGGGACAACATCGACATGTACGCCTTCCCACCGTTCTGTCTGATGAGAAGGGTGCTCAACAGGACCAGACTATCGGTCAACTGTTCGATGACTCTGGTAGCTCCGCTATGGCATCACGCGGAATGGTTTCCGGACCTTCTGCAGCTCCTGACGGAACTCCCGAGGGAGCTTCCTCCACGACACGAGCTTCTCAGACAACCCCACTCCGGCGTCCCTCACAGGGCCGTAGCCTCGCTTCGGCTTCACGCCTGGAGACTATCCAGCGTCTCCTCGCGGAGAGAGGCTTTTTGCAACAGGTTGCGGAGAAAGTGTCTCGACACCTGCGAAGGTCCTCTGAGGGAGTCTACCAAGCAAATTGGAGAGTCTTTTGTGGTTGGTGTCGTGGAAGGGGTATCTCTCCACTCGATGCCACTATTCCAGCAATAGCGGACTTCCTCGTGTATCTGCGGGAAGAAATGCGCCTTTCTGTCCCGGCAGTGAAAGGCTATCGCTCAGCCTTAAGCTTGGCCTTCAGATTGAAGGGCGTGGATATTTCTTCATCGCTAGAACTCTCTTTACTCATACGTAGCTATGAGCTTACCTGCCCCCAGTCGGAAGTGAGACCCCCTCCTTGGAACGTGGTTCGAGTCCTCAGGTCTCTTAAGAGACCTCCCTTCGAGCCATTACGCCAGGCCTCCGATCGCCACCTGTCTTGGAAGACGGCTTTCCTACTCGCCTTGGCTTCGGCCAAGCGAGTTAGTGAACTTCATGGTCTCTCGTACGACATCGCCCATTCAAGGGGATGGGGGGAGGTAACGTTCAGGTTCGTCCCTGAGTTTGTTGCCAAGACTCAGAATCCTGGAGTGCCGGATCCTCGGTTCGACTCTTTCAGGATCGCGAGTCTCCGTTCTGTAACAAGCGACCCAGACCAGCTGCTACTATGTCCATTGAGGTGTCTGAGGCACTACTTGAAGAGAACGGCTGCAGTCCGTCCTCATGTGCGAGCTTTGTTTGTGAGCACAGGCAGGACTAAGAGGAGGGTCACCAGGAACACCATCTCAGCTTGGATTCGAAGGGTTATCCACCATGCCCTGAATCCTGACCCTCCTCCGTCATGTCGCCCTCGGGCCCACGATGTCAGGGGTATTGCTACATCCCTGGTCTTCAAGAGAAACTTCTCTGTGACGCAGGTACTTCAAGCTGGGGTCTGGAAGCGTCAAACGACCTTCACAGCCCACTACCTGCAAGACGTGACCCACAGGAGCCTCGATACGTTTTCTATCGGCCCTGTGGTGGCTGCACAACAGCTGGTCTAACCTCAGGCTACTTTTTGGACAAGTAGCAGTAGGTTGAGGGCGTTGTTACCCGGTCTTAGTCTGCGTGAATGAAAGAGTATGTCTGACCCTTACTTCTTTCTTCATTCTCCCCTCTCTTGGGGAAGCAGCATCCTGGTCCTCGCATAGCTGACCTCGACCTCTGCAGGTAACCCATGCTTCTTTGTGCTCCTAGTATTAAGCTTAATACTGTTGCGTCTCCCATACCCTGACGAGGTGGTATTGGGAACGTCCTATCCTAGAATTCCTATCTGAAGGTCTCAAGGTCAACTTCATAGGACGAGTCACACACTCCTCCTCACACTGCTTATGTAGGCCACTCGTTCCTAGCGATGCTAGGAACTTGTGAGGTACAGGGGCTCCCTCTCTCTAGTGCTGCTCACTGAGGGATCGAGCCCCCCGGGCAAGCCGAAGTTAGTAAGGCTGGGGACTTTCCACCCTTCCTAAGGGGTAAGTCACCCTCTGTAAATAACGTGGTTTGTATTTCGGTCACGGAACAAATGACAAATTCGAAGATAATTTGTATTTTTCCTAACCATACAAACCTTAGCTATTTACACATATGTGCCCGCCATCCCTGACCCCCAAGTCAAGTCCTACCTCTAAGTGAAGTGAAGCAAGTCACCGGTGTGTGGAGGGGGGAGGGGTAGCAAGCTACCCTTCCCCACCCCCGCTAACTAGCGCGGGGGTAATTAACCCTCGTTAAAACTATTGGCTCGTCATTTCAGCTGCGCTAAAAGGTAAACCCTCTGTAAATAGCTAAGGTTTGTATGGTTAGGAAAAATACAAATTATCTTCGAATTTGTCATTTTTATTTAGTCTTGTTCTTTTAAGTCAACTGTAAGCCTAGACTATCGTTTGTTCAACGTATACATAAAATACCGTAGTTGGTGAATTAATAGAATAGGTCTATAAACGGCATGAAGAAAGTGAGTTAGTGTATTTTTTCTAGTGTTTTGAATGTTTTTTATTATTTCTGGCGGAAATAACTGAAAAGCTTTTGGTTTGCACCAGGTCTCGTCATCAGTAACATTCAATACACCTTAAGATACAAAATGTATCGTCATATATTTTGCTATTTATATTATCTTGTCAACTAAAACCAGTCATCGTAATAAGAAAAAGTTAACAATCAAAACTCGGTATTAGTAATGAGAAAAATTTTACCAAATGGAACTCCACAACTTAAGTGGTTCAACAGAGCAATTGCCAATGTGAGAGAGAGAGATTTTATTGTTCTGTGACCTTCAAATATATCAATTATATGTTTTTTCAAGTTTCATAGTAACAAAATCCCATAATAGACAGACTTTCCCACTGTCACGCTGATCGTTGTTTGCCATCCCACCAATTGCCTAGATGATCTTTTGGTGACTGGCAAGTCTCTTTTCACCAGCAAACAGCTGCTCGTGATATCGCGGTCACAGCACAGCGTCAGCAAGTACCAGACCCTGGCCGTCACTAGCGTTTGCCCGAACAACACCACCCTTCTGAGCGATGCTGCTCGTGGGAAGAGAAACCTTCTCCTCCTCAAGCTCCAGAGCCCTAGCTGGAGAGACGAAAGTCTCCTCGTCGTTCGCCTTCGCCTCGTTCACTTCCTCGCAAACGCAGACCATTAAGTTCGCTGAGGAGAGTGGAAAAGAGTAGACTTAAGGAGTCCAAGATCCCGAAGATTCTTCCATCATGGCCAGTCATGTTTTCTGGGAAGGGGACAGCAGCACTACAGCCTTTCTCAAAGAATATCCTGACAGCAGGTAGGGTTCCCTTGCGGAGGTCCTCTTCGTCGTTCCCTTCTGGGAAACTTTTTGGCAGCACCGCTATCAGGCAAGAACCATGGTTCGGAGCCTTTGTTAGAGCTATTAGCATCTCTCCAGCTCTCTCTTCAAAGACTCCCAGGTACCCTCTGGAGGAATCTTCCTCTCCATCTTCAGACCCAAGGCGAAGATCCATGGTTCCATCTCAGCGTGAAACTTTGGTTTCTACTTCGCCCATGAAGCGGAAGAGACAAACCCCTGACGAAGTAGTCTCATCTAGGGTCAAGCTGACCCTTGTCAGGATGTCCAAGGAAGGTCGAGTGTTGTCATGCCCGCTTCACCTTGCCCTCTGGCTCCACGCGCATATGTTTGAGTGGAATCCTCGCGTTAGGAGGAGTCTATAGGTGACTCCTTCGGAGAGCGTAGGATAGTCTCCAGACCTGTGGAGAATACGATCCTCCCCTATGGCTGACTAGATGAAGGTCATCCCATTTAGACCCTCTGTCCTAGAGACTTTCTTCCCTCCGAGGAAGGAGTCCAAAGACTTGAAAACTCTGCCTAAATCCTCTTCAAGGATGATGAGACCCACAGAGAGAGTCAGGCAATCGACTTTCAACCATCATGATGACGACCACGAGCCACCCTAAGATGATGTCTCTTGGGTGAAAGAAATCGATCCAGCTGCCAATCCTTCTTCAGAAGCAAAGCAGAAGTAGTCAGAGCACACCTTGTGGCAGGTCTTTGCCTGCATGAGGTCCCTCAATGGGTTAGAAGTCCCGGCAATGGTTCCTCAAGAGGGTAAGGACAGGGTCTTGGACTGTGTCTTTGGTACTCAGAAGCCTACCAAGTCCAGCGCATCCCTGGCCTGGTCCCAGGAACTGAAGAGTACCGGCGGAAGGTTTCTGCCCCGCTCTCTGACTCCTCGAGCTCCCTTCGCTCAGGCTCGTCCTCAAAACTCCTCCCACCTCTGGGTATCCAGCAGAGGAGATACTACGAGGTCCCTGATGAGTCTCTCCTGGGCCATCCTCTACATCATTCCTTAGAGGAACTAACAAAGAGGATCTCTCTAGAGAGACCCTCCAGACTTCAAGTTTCTTTATCAGCGTTGGAGATCCTCAACTAGGAGGAAGTCACACTCAGATGACACATGAGTTTCTGCTGGCTGACCAACACCAACCACGTTGTGACGACTGTTTGACTGAATGCCCCACTTTTAGCACAGAAAGAAATTGATATTTGTTTGAGGCTTGAAGTGAGGATGGCAGGTTCATCCTTGCCAAGATTCTTGGATATGATGTGTCATACAATGCTAGTGGCATTTTTAGAATTATTTCAGAAGCAGGTCTTCTGAAAGTTATTTAACTTTTATAATGGCATATTTGTTTTTATAGTTTTAATTGAATATTCTTTTATTCTTTATTTATAATATACAATATTGGTGTCAATTACCTTCAATGTCAGGATGCCAGAAAACTTCAAATCAATCAATCAATTGAATGGTGGGTGGCAGACAAGAATCTGCTAAAGGGCGTCGACCTTCTCGTCCTTTCCCCTAACTTGATGCTCTTTTCAGATGCGTCAGAATAAGGGTGGGAGGCCCACATGCTGCACTACATGACCTAAGGACTATAGTCAGAGTCCAAAAAGTACCGGCACATTAATGTCTTAGAGATGAAGACTGCCTCCCTGACCATTCAACAGTTCCTGGCGGGCCACTCAGTGGTGGTGATGAGCGACAGCACCACAGTAAGCAGCTCTTGTAGGAGAAGGACATTCTAAAATCAAACCATTGTTCCCTAGTCTTGGGTAGTGCCATAGCCTCTGTATCATGGTCTTCCACTCTTTTGGGTTTGAGTTCTCTTGCTTGAGGGTACACTCAGGCACAATCTAATTTCTCTTACCTGTACTCTTGTTTTGTTCGTTTTTATAGTTTATATAGGAAATATCTATTTTAAAGTTGTTACTCTTCTTGAAATATTTCATTTTTCCTTGTTTCCTTTCCTCATTGGGCTATTTTCCCTGTTAAGGCCCTTGGGTTTATAGCATACTGCTTTCCAACTACGATTGTAGCTTAGCAAGTAATAAGAATAACAAGGTGGTACTTTTTCACAGCCTTATCCCATCTGGCAGTAGAGACCCTGAGATGGGCAGAAGACAACTCAGTGACACTATCAACCCGCTTCATTCCCGGCAAAAGGAATATGCTTGCAGACAGTCTGAGCAGAGCGACTCGGATAGTGGGCTCCGAGTGGTCTTTGAATCATTTTGTAGCCAACAAAGTCCTGACTTAGTGGGATTCCCCATCTGTGGACCTGTTTACAACGTCCTTGAATTTCAGGCTCCCGCGGTACTGGACCCCAAGGCACTCTGGCATGATGCATTTCAACAACGGTGGGACAACATTGATGTTTACGCCTTTCCCCCATTTTGTCTGATGAGAAGAGTACTCAACAAGACCAGAACTTCGATCAATCTCCCAATGACCCTCTTAACTTCACTGTGGTGTCACGAGAATGATTTCCGGACCTTCTGCAGCTCAACACGATCTACTCAGACAACCTCATGCCAACATTTTCCAGAAAGCCGTAGCTTCGCCATGACTTCTCGTCTGGAGACTATCCAGCACCTCCTCACTCAGAGAGGATTTTTGCAACAAGTTACAAAGCAAACGGCTGGATACCTGTAAAGATCGTCAGCTTCAGTCTACCAGGCAAAGGGGAATGTCTTCTGTGGTTGGTGTCTTGGAAGAGGTATCTCTCCCCTCGGTGTCACTCTCCCAGCAATAGCGGAGTTTCTTTTGCACCTGTGGGAGAAAATGCTCCTCTTGGTTTCGGCAGTAAAAGGTTACCGCTCAGCCTTGTCTCGCCTTTACACTGAAAAGAGTAGATATTTCCCCTTTGCTGGAACTTTCTCTCATCATACGAAGTTATGAACCTACCTGTCCCCAGTTGGAAGTGAGACCTCCTCCATGGAATGTGGTTCGAGTCCTTAGGTCCCTGAAGGGTCCTCCCTACGAACTATTACACTAGGGAACAGATTCCCATCTCACTTGGAAGACGGTATTCCTACTTGTCTTGGCTTTGGCCAAAAGAGTTAGTGAACTTCATGGTCTCTCATATGACATCACTCATTCAAGGGGATGGGGAGAGGTAAGCTTCAGCTTTGTCCCTGAGTTTGTTACAGACTCAAAATCCAGGGGTAGTGGATCCTAGATTTGATTCCTTCCAGATAATGAGTCTCCGTTCTGTAACTGATGGCCCAGATCATCAGTTACTGTGTCCAGTAAGGAGTTTGAGGTACTACCTCAAAAGAATGTCAGCAGCTCGTCCCCGTGTGCCTGCACTCTTTGTCAGCACAGGGAAGGTCAGGCTCCTCCTCCGACACGTTGACCCAGAACACATGACATCATGGGCATTGCTACGTCCCTAGTGCTCAAATGAAACTACTCTGTGGTGCATATTCTGCAAGCGGGTGTGTAGAAGCCTCAGATGACCTTCATCGCCCACTACCTGCTAGACGTAACCCACAGGAGTATGGAAACCTTTACATTGGTCCTGTAGTGGCTGCACAACAACTAGCTTAACACCTCAGGCTCCTTGATGGACAAGTAGCAGGGGGTTGAGGGCGTTGGTTACCTGTGATTACTCTGAATGAATGATTAAGAATGACTGGCTCCTTCTTTTCTTCATCCTCTCCTCTTTTGGGGAAATCAGCACCCAGGGTCCTCTGCAAAGCTGACATCAACTAACTGCAGGTAAACCATTGTTCCCTTGTGTAATTTGGTATTGTGTCAATACTGTTATGTCCCCATACCCTATTGGGGACATAACCTCTGAAGATCCCTATGACTCGTAAGAACTCTTACCTTGTCAGTCATTGCTAGTATCACGAACATACAACTTGAGTAGGCCGTGGACCATGCATAGCATGGTTTTAGCAAGGTGTAGGGTTTCCTCCTATTATATGCTAAACACATAAAGTGGAATCCCTGGGTTAAAGTCAAACAACCAGATTGGCAAGGACTTCCACCCTTCTAAATGGTAAGTCAACCCCCATGGATAGCATTCTTTTGTATGTAGTGATGGGAAAAATGTAAAATTTGGATGTATTTTCCTTGATGATATAAACCTATAGCTATTCATACAGTTTGGCCTGCCAGCACCAGTTCCCCTTGAAGGCCTAACTCCAAGCAAAGTGAGGCTCACAGCCCAGGTGTGCGAGTGAGAGGGGTAGCTACAAACAAACCCCCCCCCGTGGTTATCCCTCACTTGAAATCTAATTGCCCGCTTTCACCATCGCTGAAAGTAATACCCATATAAATCGGTACAGGTTTGTATCGTTAGGAAAAATACAAATTACTTCCAAATTTATCATGTTCATGCTTGTAGGGGAAAGAGTGGACGTTGCAACAGATCCACACTGTGTTCTCGAGTCTCTTATGTACACCTCATATGAGCCTTTGAGAAAATCATCAGACAGATCAGATTCTTAAGACAGTTTTCTTTTGAGTCTTAGCATTAGCGAAGTAAGTTTGGCAACCTCATGGTACTTTGTAAATTACCAGATATTTTGAAGGATGGAAAGGAGGTCTCTTTCAGTTTTGTGCTCAAGTAAAGTTCTTTTATCTCTTCATTGCAAGAATTGCCCTGTAGGAATTGACATGAGTTACTTCTCTGTCGTTTGAGGGCATTTTGCTATTATTTAAAGAGGATTTGGTGCTTCAGGCCTCAGCACCAGACACACTTGCCTATCACTGGTGGGGTAAAAAAAGAAGTCATCCAAGAAGACAATTTCTTTATGATTCTATAAGAACATCAAGCGAGTGTATCCCTCAACTGGTGAGAGGCTTAGAAGCTCAGCTTGGATGAGAGCTCATGAAGCCAGAGGCATTGGTTACACACCACTCTTAAGGAAAATCTGTTAGTGGCACAAGTGTTGAAGGTAAGAGCCTAGAAAGGCCAGGGAAGCTTCACCTTCCACACACTACTGGCGTATAACTGCAAGTCCTTTGACCAGACGTCTGATGCAGGTAAGCTTCATAACTAACAGGATCTGTATACTGTACAATTATCTCCCCTATCCTTCCAAACAAGATTGGAGGAGGGACGAATGTATGCTAACCCGTTGCTTGTCATAAGCCAACTGTAACTTCTGACACTATAGCTCGTCATAGAGATATAGGCTCCTCTATTGACTGGCTACCAGACAATGTCCAGGTAGATAGAAGCCTAACGTAATACCTAGGAAGTTGCTGGAGTCATCCCCTTAGGTCCCTCCTGTACAGGATCAGGAAGACTGACATTTCGAGGGATCTCTAAATAGATTTTGGTTGGTGGGATTTCTTCCCACCTATGGGTGTCTCCTATATAACAATTTAATGGAATGGCTGCTCCAGCTTACACTGAAGTCATACTCCTAATTAAAGGACTCGGGGTTGTATTGCAAGGAAAAGTACAAATTAGTTTAAAAGATTCAAGATTTTATTTTACTTTCTCAGTAATTCCTTTTCTATCTTTTCAGATCCTATATGCCTACTTGTGATGCCTCGAAGGATTATTAGAAATCGAATACCAAAACTTTCAGAAGAAGCAACTGTCACTGTAGAGGATAGCGTACCAGATAAAAATGAGCCACAGTCAGCTGAAGGCAGCACGACAGCTGAAACATCTCTCAGTGAACCTATTGCAGCACCATCAGAACCTCTTTCTCAGCTGAGCACTGCAAGGAAGAGAGGCAGGGGATATAATGCAGATGCCCCACCAGCCAAGGAGGAGAATTTCATGGACTATGAAACGGGGAATCCTAAGGAGGTTATTACGAAACCGATGAGTAAAGCTCCAGTTATTCCATTATCTAGAGCTTCACGGCGTACTGTGTCACCTAAAAAAGTAGATATAGAGGTCACATCTCAGGAGGATGAAAAGAGCAAGGAAAATCCTGCAGTTGAAGTCAAAGAAAATGTAACTGAAGTTATAGAAGCAATAAAAGGCAAAAGAAAAAGAGGTCGTCCTAGAACAAAATTTGTAAGTGAAATACTTGAGAAGAATGAGGATATTGACACTACAAGTAAGTTGGTGGATGCAGATGCAGAGAAAGCTCAAGCAGAGACTCTAGTCAGTGAGTCCTGTAAGAAATTAGAAGAGATAGATCCATTGAGAGACATAAAAGAAAGTGAGGATTCCACTATGAAATGCACAAAGAGATCCCTGAATCTGAAAAGAAATTTGTTGAATAGTCCAAACCCTATAAAAAAGGAGCCCGATTTTGAAGCCAAAGATGTCACTGACTTGAAGATGGAAGAGGATGTAGAGCTGAATAAAGAATTGATCAGTAGCACCCTTGATATAAAAAAAGAAAATGGAAAGGAAACTTATATTGTCCCAAAAGTGGAGTTACCTGAGAAAGTAAGTGTTGCAGAAGTCAAATTTCCTCTGACTGTTGATGGAGAAGAAAAAATGGATTGTGATTTTCAAGAGAAGAAAGAGTTATGTATTACAGGTATAAAACCTGAAGATACTCTAGGGGCTGATAATGCCGTGAAAAAGGAAGTGAACGAAGAAGCACCTTTACAAAGCCAAAAGAATTTGAGTGATACTCCTGCAAAGACTACAAGGGGTAGGAGAATACTTAGGAGAGCTGCGGATAAAGGAAAATCTGATACACCAGAAAGTAAAAATTCTGTGGGTGTGGCTAATGAAATACAGTCTCACAGCACAAAAATAGCAAAGCATTCTCCTTCAGGAGCAGGAAAAGAAATCACAGAAGTTGAAGGTAAAGAAATTATACACTCTCCAGAGAGTGAAGTTTCTATTAAAATAGAGCCAATATTACAAGAAAGAGAGAACATTGAATGTGATAAAAAGGTAAGAGCCATAAAAGTGTCTGCTGTCAAAGAACCCATTGAAATTTCCATTTGCAGCCGTTTTGAAAAAGGGGGCCGAGATGATATGATGGAATCCCCTCCCACAAACCAGGTGAAGGATATTGTTGGTGTAACACAGGATTGCAAGGAAGAGGTTCCTCTGAAAAGGGTAGCAGTAGAATCAAGTATAATGGATACTGTAAAGGAAGTCCCAGTACAAACTGTAGAGGTCCAAGGTTGTGACATTTCAGAGAAAAGGGAGATAAAAGACTTGACGGAATCACCTGCCACAGAAAATGTTAAGAATGTAATTGGTTCAAGACTGGAAGATAAGGAAAAAATTCCTAATGATGCAAACAAAGAAACAGAAGATATATTTAAGGCATCTGATGAAATTAATTTTGATGAATTCATTGAAATCGATAGTTATGATAACCTTGATGAAACAGAAAATGCTGATGAAGAAGACGATTGTTGTATTATTGATAATGAAGAGTTGAATTACGAGGCTGCAGATGAAAATATTGATGATGATGGTGTCAGTAGTCTGGATCCCAATGAGATGCTCATTATTGAAGATGATGCAGAATACAAAAATATTTTTGAGGAAGAGATAAAAGATTCAGAAGCTAGAGCTCTAAATAAACAAAGAAATGGTACGGACCAAGAAAAAAGATGCAAGCTACAAGGTGAAAAGACTGATGAAGGTAAAAATCAAACGTCAAGGAATAGAAGAAAGAGCCCAGCATCAAGTAGTCAGAAAAGACTAGAGTCTAAAGAGAAGAGTATAATCAACCAAGAGAACAAAAGTGGAAATGAAGAGGTATGAGATGTATTAATTTTATGAATAGAACTTACCTGGCAGTTATATATATATAGCTGAGTCTCCGACTGCGGCAGAATTTAATCGAAAATCGCGGAAACCGCCTTGTGGTGGTTGTGTGGTTAGATGGTTAACAACCCTTACAGGGTGGTACTTGGAATCATTCCCATTTTCTGTTCCTCAGATTATCTCTGCCGGCCGGATCGACAACATCGTTGGTCCGCCTTTCAGAGTTTTTTCGGATCGCTTTCCCTTCATCGCCTTTTTGGACTTCGTTTTTGGTGAAGTACACTGTGTTGGGATTTGGCAGTCGTGTTGTTTTTGTTTTTTGTCTTTTTTCCTTTATTATCATGAGTGAGAAAATTCATTATCGTGTTTGTGCGAATGATATTTGCAAGGTGAGGTTGCCGAAACTTTCGGTTGACCCTCACACTATCTGTATGGGTTGCAGGGGGTTTGAATGTGCTTTAGATAATAAGTGCAAGGAATGCGAGGTTTTAAGTGATGATGATTGGTTAGCTATGCAGCGCTATGTGCGCAAACTTGAGATTGATAGAGGTCTGCTAGTGAGCCTAGCTTAGATTTATCTATTGACCCTTTGCTTGTAACCCCTTTGGAAGGTATTCCTTCCCCAAATGTAGTGACTCCTGCCCCTTCTACAGGACCTGTGCCTACGGATGACCCTGGGTATGCTAAATTAGCTGCTGAATTGGAGGCCATTAAAGCACAGTTGGAGGCCTTTAAAGGTAAGGGTGTAGGTGAAATTAGTGCTTGTGAAAGTGCAGTGGAGGTGGCGACTGATCGAATCTGTCATACCCCTAGGTCTAGACCTCTACCAAGCTCCCAGGACCAAGGGAGAAGGTACGTCGAAAGCCGAAAGGGGGTGAGAGGTGCTTATCCTCGGTCAGTCGTCGCCTCAGACAGTCCTGTTGCGATCTCCCAGGCTGCTCTTGACCGCCGTAGGAAAGGCGTGTCGGATACGTTTGTGTCTTCGCCTGATCGCTCTCCCAGACGTAATTGGCGTTAAGAATCAAGACCAATGAAGAGAGGGTGGAACCGGGACGTGCAGTCTCGCTCTTCCTGTTAAAAGGGCGAAACAGAGAGTCCTTAGCCCAGTTAATCCTGGTAGACTCCCTGCTTCTTCTGCCTGCGCTCCCAGTCAAGCCGTACGACAACTGCCGTCTTCGGCACCACGAGAGCCAGCGGAGGTTGCTAAAGCTTTCATGGTTGTTATGCAGGAACAACTTTCATCGTTAGTTAAAGCTTTCAGCCACCCTTCTTAGTCCGTCAGACGTAAGGACGTCTCTTTGCCTGTTAGGAGATCTTCTTCTAAGAGAGATTTTAGTATCTCTTCCAAGAAACCTCAGCGCACTTCGTCGGCCGTACGACAACGCACACCCTCTTCATCGGCACGCTGCCAGGAATTTCCTTCCCCCCTCTCCGGGCGCCAGGACGATACTGCCTCTCGTTCTCGGCGCCGTGACGATTCCGTTTCCCTTTCGAAACGCCAGGATGTTACTGCCTCGTTTCTTAGGAAACAGGATGAATGCAGTCTGCATTTTCAAGGCGACGGCAGCCTGCATCTTTAGGACGCTTCCGTTTCTCGTCATCGTGACGATACTGCCTCTCGTCATCGTGACGATACCGCTTCTCGTCATCGTGACGATACCGCTTCTCGCCGACTGGATGTTAGCGCCAGGATTCAAACAGCTCTCGCTGCCAGACTGCTGGCAGCCCAACTCTTCGGGATGTTATCCTTGAGCAGGACCTCGAAGATATTTCGGAAGAGGAAGAAAAACCTGCCGACTCTTCTAGCGATTACAAGGTTCTTTCTCGCTCTCTTTTGGAACTTTATGGGGAGGAATTTCAACCTTCGGCCCCTCGTTCTCCTCAGTCTCAATTTTCCAGGAAGAAAGCTACTAAGTCTTCAGCCTTCATCAAAATGAAACTTTCAATTTCGGCCAGGAAAGCTCTCGCTAAAGTGGATGATTGGATGAAGGAACGGAGACAAGCTGTCAAGACCACCTTTTCTTTTCCACCGTCTCGGCTCGCTTCCAAGGCCGGTATGTAGTATGAGACGGGAACCTTTGGGGTTAGGAGTGCCTTCATCCTCCCAAGGTGACTTCTCGGCTCTTGTGGACTCAGCAAGAAGGCATGCTTTAAACTCTGCCAAGGTGATGTGGTCCATGTCGGAGCTTGATCACCTCGTCAAGGGAATTTTCAGGGTTTTCGAGGTTTTCAGCTTCCTGGACTGGTCTCTCGGGACTCTGGCCAGGAAGTCTGAACTCCTGGAGGACACGAAGGACCTGACGAGTATCATGTCCTGCATGGACAAAGCTCTAAGGGATGGAGCTATTGAATTGGCTTCCCTTTTCTCAGCAGGGGTCTTAAAGAAGAGGGCCCTTTTGTGCTCCTTCACCTCTAGATCTGTGACTGTTGCCCAGAAGTCGGAGCTACTTTACGCCCCTTTTTCACGTCATCTTTTTCCTGAAGCTCTGGTCAGAGATATCTCCCTTTCTCTGGCTCAGAAGGCTACTCAGGACCTTTTGTCTCGGTCGGCTAGAAAGACCTTACCTGTTGCTCCTGCTCCTTTGAAGAAGGAGGAGAAGAAGTTTCAACAGCCCTTTCGGGGCAGGCTCTCCTCGAGAGCGGATTTTAGGGGGAGAAGACAAGAGTCAGGGCCAAGGACCAGCAGGGGTGCGTTTAGGCCCCGGTCCAAAAAATGAGATGGAAGTCCTCCAGACACCAGTAGGGGCAAGACTGTCTCGTTTTTGGCAGTCTTGGAAAAGGAGAGGGGCGGACACCTGGTCCCTCTCAGTCGTCAAGGAAGGTTACAAGATCCCCTTTTTAAAGAAACCACCTCTCTCAGACTCTCCCCTGGCCTTAGTGGCTCAGTACACCGACGCGGGGAAACGAGAGGCTCTTCTGGAGCTAGTCGACCAGATGTTGGTAAAGGGAGCAATAGAGCCAGTTCAAGACCTCGCCTCCCCAGGCTTTTACAATCGCCTGTTTCTGGTTCAAAAGAACTCGGGTGGATGGAGACCAGTCCTAGATGTCAGCTCTCTGAACACCTTCGTGGAGAAAACAAAGTTCTCCATGGAGACGACTCAGTCAGTGCTGGCTGCAGTTCGTCCAGGAGACTGTATGGTTTCTCTCGACCTGCAGGACGCTTATTTTCACGTTCCCATTCATCCGTCTTCGAGGAGATATCTGAGGTTTGTGTTCCAGGGCAAGTGCTTCCAGTTCAGGGCACTTTGCTTTGGTCTCAGCACAGCTCCCCAAGTTTTCACCAGACTAATGGCGAATGTGGCAGGCTGGTTACACCAGGAGGGGATAAGGGTCTCCTTCTATCTAGACGACTGGCTGATCCGGTCACAGTCGAAAGAGAAATGTCTGGAGGACCCAATGAAAACTTATACGATCACTCAGGACCTGGGACTCATCGTCAACTGGGGGAAGTCTCAGACCGAGCCGAATCAGACTATTCTCTATTTGGGGATAGTTCTGAATTCAGTTCTTTTTCAGGCTTCTCCCTCCCAGGAGAGGCAGACCAGGTGCCTGGACATAGTCAAAGACTTTTTGAGGAAGCAGGAATGCTCAGCGAAGGAGTGGATGAGTCTGCTGGGAACTCTATCCTCCCTGGAGCAGTTTGTCCCTTTGGGGAGACTGCACCTAAGGCCTCTGCAACACTTGCTCGCAAAGGTTTGGAACAGAAAGATCCAGGAGGACACTTTTTCTTTTCCCATTCCGACAGAGATCAAGGATCTTTTAATGTGGTGGCTGGACCCAGCTCTGTTGGGAAAAGGGATCTCCTTGTTCAAGAAGAACCCCGACCTAGTGTTATTCTCAGACGCGTCCGAGTCAGGCTGGGGAGCAACGCTAGGGAACAAAGAGGTCTCAGGTATTTGGGAAGGGAGTCAGGTCAGTTGGCATATCAACAGGAAGGAATTGATGGCCAATTTGTTAGGGCTCAAGGCCTTCAAAACCTCGGTGTCGGGAAAGACTGTGGAGATCAATTCTGACAACACCACAGCTCTCGCGTACATAAGGAAGCAATGGGGAACTCACTCCCTCTCCCTGTTCTCAACTGCGAGAGAGTTTCTCCTCTGGGCAAACGAGAACGAGACCCAGCTGTTGACAAGGTTTGTTCAAGGGCAGAGAAACATCAGGGCAGACATGCTCAGCAGGAGGGGACAGGTCCTTCCTACAGAGTGGACTCTCAACCCGCATGTCTGTCGGAGCCTCTGGAAGTTGTGGGGCAGACCAGTAATAGACCTTTTTGCCTCCGGTCTAAACAAGAGGATCCCCAACTACTGCTCCCTAGTCCCGGACGAGGAAGCTGTTGCAGTGGACGCCTTCTTGATGGATTGGACGGGGCTGGACATGTATGCCTTTCCCCCGTTCAAGATCATCAATCTGGTTGTCAGGAAGTTCGCTCTCCTCGATTCGGGACGAATGATCCTAGTGGCTCCATTCTGGCCTGCGAGGGAATGGTTCACCGAAGTGGTAGGGTTACTGATGGACTTTCCAAGAAGACTCCCGGCAAGTCCAGATCTTCTCAGACAACCCCACTTCGAGAGATTTCACCAAAACCCCCTCGCTCTCAATCTGACTGCCTTCAGACTGTCGAGAAGCTCGTTAGATCTCGAGGCTTTTCGGCACAAGCGGCGAAAGCTATTGCCAGGGCAAGGAGGATCTCTTCACAAAGAGTCTACCAGTCAAAGTGGGAGACCTTTAGAGCTTGGTGCAGGAGGCGCAAGGTTTCCTCGTCCTCTACCTCTCTAAGCCAGATTGCAGACTTTCTTTTGTACCTCAGGCAGGATGCTAAGATGGCTGTATCTACCATTAAAGGATACAGGAGCATGCTCTCAACCGTCTTTAGGCATAGAGGCTTAGAGTTATCTCAGAATAAGGACTTGCAGGACCTCATTAGGTCTTTTGAGACAACGAAGCAGGTGCACTTAAGACCCCCTTCTTGGAACCTGGATGTGGTGCTTAAGTTTTTGTGCTCCAGGAAGTTTGAGCCTATCTCGCAAGCTTCTCTGCGAGATGTGACTAAGAAAACCCTCTTCCTTTTGTCTCTAGCGACTGCCAGGAGGATCAGCGAGGTCCAGGCAATCGAGAAGCGTGTAGGCTTCACCCTAAATGGAGCGGTTTGTTCCTTGAGGTTCGACTTTCTCGCCAAGAATAAGAACCCTTCGAAACCCTGGCCTAGGACTTTTGAAGTCCCTAACCTCACGAATCTAGTAGGTCAGGAACAGGAAAGCCTCCTCTCCCCGGTTAGGGCTCTCAAGGCTTATTTGGCCCACACTAAGAGCGTGAGGGGTGCTTCCAACTCCTTATGGTGTTCAGTGAAGGATCCTCAAAAACCCCTGTCAAAGAACGCTTTGTCCTTTTTCCTGAGGGAAACTATTAGGGAAGCCCACCTCTTTTGTGAGGAAGAAAACTTCGCCCTGTTAAAAGTACGGGCTCACGAAGTAAGGGCCATTGCTGCTTCGCTGGCATACCGGAAAAATATGTCAGTTAAGCAGATCATGGACGCAACGTTCTGGAGGAGCAACTCTGTCTTCGCTTCTCATTACCTCAGAGAGGTAAGAGTGGACTATGACAAGTGTTATACCTTGGGCCCATACATAGCTGCGGCTTCTGTATTAGGCAAAGGAGTTACTACCCCCACTCAACCTTAGTTTATGTACTTGTATATGGGTTTGTGTTTTTTATGGTTGTCTGAGGTCCTCGTCCTGTGGTACGGTTCCCTCAGTCCAGATAGATAGTTTATATCTATTTCTGCAAGGTTAGATGGTTAGCTTTATTAAGGTTGCAGGTTTTTTATATGGGAAGGTAGTTTTCTGAAGTCTAGTCAAGTTGTTGGTCCTACCCCTTTGACTCGATTGATTTGTTTGCAGCGTAGCAGGTCTACTCCTGGCTGAACACTCCTAAGGGAAAGCGACTCTAGAGGCAGTTACCTTTGAAGTCAGCTACCTTAGCAGGTAAGGAATCAAGGTGTTTGTTCTCCTACAACTCTTTTGTTGTTTCCCCAACTATGTTTTTCTGTCTGTTTCCCTCCTCCAAATGTGTGAATCAGCTATATATATATAACTGCCAGGTAAGTTCTATTCATAAAAATGGAGTTTTTATGATAAAACAAAGTTTTATGAATACTTACCTGGCAGTTATATATATATTTTAAAGCCCACCCACCTCCCCTCAGGAGACAGGTCGGGCAAAGATAATCTGAGGAACAGAAAATGGGAATGATTCCAAGTACCACCCTGTAAGGGTTGTTAACCATCTAACCACACAACCACCACAAGGCGGTTGCCGCGATTTTCGATTAAATTCTGCCGCAGTCGGAGACTCAGCTATATATATATAACTGCCAGGTAAGTATTCATAAAACTTTGTTTTATCATAAAAACTCCATTTTTTTTCAAGTGATTTATGTATATAATGCCATTATAATTTACTTGATTTTGAATTACATGTCTGACAAATATGATTATATCCAGGAATTTTACCTTTGAATAGAAATACTATACACTGCAAGGGCCAACTTCATAACCTCATTAAAGATTAATGTAATTCATTCAGCTACTGTGACCCCCTCTTACACGTGACATTAAAACCTCCTTATCTGTTGATTTGACTTTCTGCTGTTGAACTACTATTGATAGTATTATAAAGAAATATACAGTACATTGAAAATTCACTTAACAATGGCCACTGAACTATAAGCACAGGGCAACATTTTTAAACTGCTGCAGAACAAAGGCCTCAGACATATCTTTCCACTTGTGTTTGTTTATAGTCTTTCTGTGGCAGTCTATACCCACAAAATTTTTTAGCTCGTCAATCCATTATCCTTTCTTTCTTCCCCTGCTTTGGAATTTCCTGGAACCCATTCTGTTATTCTTCTTGCCCATCTATTATTTGTCATTCTCATTATATGTCCAGCACATGTCCATTATCTTTACTTACATGTTAAAATATCCTCTACTTGTGCTGGCACTATATACAAACCTTATGCTCTTTACATAGGAATATTATTTTGGCAATTGCGGAAACCAGTCGTTCAAATTTTTGCAAGGTGCAACTACCCTCCAATAGATAGAAGAGGGGTATAGCAGGAGTAAACCAACCAACCCATCACCATCACCAATAAACAGCTGTCACTTTTTATTTTGGCTCGGTAGAGTAAAGACGTAGTCTTGCTTTCGTGTCAAAACCTTTTAATCAGTTTACGATTAAAAGCAACTGCCCAAAAGTTTAAAAATTTATTTGTTCCAACACAGAGACTTACCTCAAAACACTTTCCTAGGAGTTACCTGGAACCTCCTCTCAAACGACCAGAGTTTTGTGTAGTTTACCCTACTCCCATTTTCTATAATGATAGGCCTAGGGGAGGAATACGTGCCCCGAGGGCAATACCAAGTCAGGCCACATGTTTCCCAGGTCGTAGGCTTCAGTAAGTTCTCTGGTCGCATCGCGTTATCACATGACGCTCCTCTGATCTAAGTGCGACCCTTTGTGTCTCGTGGCCACGTGGTTACTGCATGGTCTGTTGTGCTCTGCCCGCGCGCTTGGTGCTTTAAGTCAGTGAAAGGGAAGAAGTTGGTGCCTATTCCCCAGGAGGATGTTGTTGCAGGGGTTTCAGGTTCTTTTACTGCGAACCAGGCGCCTGTAAGTATGTGTAGTGGGGGTCCGCAGGATGTTGCTCTCGTGCAAGGGGAGCGCGTCTCGGTGGACGACCCCATGTGGAATAAAAATGTGCCATTTTCTTCCCCAGATTCTTGGGTGGATGTCTCCGGTGCTTCGGCAGCGGAGGGTGCCCTGTATAGAGAAGATTCCCCGCAGGAGGGTCCCCTGGGATGGAGTTTGCCGAGGACTCCGGGCAAGTCGCCGTTGAGGCTTTTGGGTCTGCCTGCTAAGGAATGGTTCCGAGAGTGTTAACAGTTTTCTACATCATTCTTTGCTTCTGCTCACCTTTGTTCCTGCAGCTTTGGCTTAGGAATGAGAGCAGTGGCAGATTGGTTTCCAGACGGGGTGATCCCTTCAGGATGAAACCAGAAACTAACTTCGGCTACGTTTCACAGGCAGTATTCGATGGCAACCTTCAACTTGAGGTCAGCTTGTTGACGGGAAGCAGAGAGCACTGCCCGGAGGTCAACCTCCAGGTGTTGGAGAGCCATCCCTTACGAGGGAAAGGTATCCTCCACGAGGTGTTGAGCAACTTTCTCTTTCAGGGAAAGTTGCCCTTCACCCACTGTCCAGCGATCGTCCCGCTTGCGGGGAGAATTCCTACAGTGGCAACAGTGGTTGGTCGCCTTGCCTGCCGTCGTGAGAAACTGACTGAGTGGTTCCCCCTCCTCAGGTGTTTCCTCCGGCAAAAGTTGGATTCATCCATTTTGTACTCTCAGGGTACAAAATGAGCCTTTTTGTGCAACTTCCTTTGAGACTTTGACTCTTCGGGGTTATTGCTGACTCCAGGCACAACAATGCTGTTAGAGCTTTGTGAGGGCAGGTCCTTCAGGACCTGTGCCTCATGGTTTACACCTTTTACGAAGGAGAAGCTACTCATAGGCTATAACTCTTTGGGGTTATTTTCTACATCCTACCTCTTGGGGTACAACAAATCTCAGGGGACTTTGTGAGGCCAAGCTCTTCAGGACCTTTTTGCTTTAAGATTCAACCTTTTACGGGTGAGAAACGGCTGTTCTTCAAATACAGCACAACCTTTTTCATTCCCTTCCGAGGGGATGACATAAGGCTACTCACCAACCCCCTGTGGGGACAGGATGAGCATCAGAACTCTGCAAAGATTTTAGTTTTGCAGAGAATTCATGCGCAGTGTTGCGCACCCATCCGCTGAGCTCTAGCAAGGTGTGTGAGTGAGCTCATCTGCCGGACAAAGGTTTGCGAAGTTGCTCGCCTTAGTACCCATTGTGAGTTTGTTAGACTACTCAGCAGTGTGCATGTATGCGCTACTTTGGTAACACACAAAGCTTCAGTTTACTGTTGCCTCTAATGCATGCTACTTCTGTAGAGCACAGAGCTTCAGCTTACTGTTGCTTCAAGTGTGCGCTACTTTAGTAGCGAGCAGAGCTTTAGCTTAATGTTGCCTCAAGTGGGCTTATTTTGTTACTTACATTACCTGTACCCTGTACCTATCCTTACAGGTAAGAGTCAGCTCTCGCCTCATTAGCGTTCGCCAGTGCTTACTGATTTTGGCCGGCGCTCACCAGTGTTTGCTATTACTTGCCGGCGTTTGCTGGCAAGCCTGGACAAACCTGCCTAGTGTTTGTGTTCCTGGCATTCTGGGCCAATAAACCCTTCCATGTGAGATTACGCTTCTTCAAGGGAAACTCTTCCCTAAGGAGGTTTACACAACTACAGGCATTTGCAAACACCCTATAAGAGGGTGTAAAACGAACTCTTTGGTTGCGTGTGCGCTCTCTCCAAGACAAATCCTCAGTGTTATTGCTGCAAATACGGTTTATTGCCGATTACTTGTGGCCGCCATATGCCATCATTGTCCCTCTGGGCACAATGAGTTTTGGAAACGTAATCTGTAGGGGTTACCTTCTCGGGCTTGTTTTCTGTACGGAATGGGGAGCTCTTCAGAGCACCCACACAATGGGCTAGTGAGAGTTACCCTTGTAAAGTTTTTTTCACAAGCCTCTAGTCCCTAGGGGATATTTTCAGTTTCTGCTTACGTTTACAAATGATAGCAAGAAAGTTTTCACTTACGAGGACACTTGTTGGCGCCCGCATGGTGGGCAGGCAAATATCTTATACCATCATAGGTCTGATTGCTGCGCTAACTGCCTGTACTTTCCGCGGGCGCACACATGCTCATGAACATGTTAACAATGCTATAGCTAGTTGACAACCAATTTTTTTGGGGCAATAATGCTGCGATTGCACATACGTTATTCCCGCAAGCGGGGTCAGGCTTGTTTTCAAAATCTTACCCGGAGGCAAAGAGGTTATGCTTGGACAACTGCATGTGAGCAAGCGATCTTTTCTGCAGTCAAGGTCTATGTACCATTATGCAATAAGAACTCTGTTCTAATAAATCATTAGTTTCGATGGTTATGTTCCATACGGGAAGTCAGGTTATGCATTACCCTCTCCTCTTATTCTTCTTTGCCTTCATCTTTTCCTATTTCTCTATGGGATCGCTTTTTCTAGACAGCCTTCTCCCTTTTCTTATGTCCTTTACATCTTGTTCTCTGAGACCTTTTTCCTTCGTGCCATTTAATAATTTATCTTTCTACCTGAACTTTGGCCTTCCCATCCTTCTTCTGCCCTCCACCTCCATGTTCATAACCCTTTTCCACAAGTGTACATCTTCTCTCCTCATGACATGACCAAACCATTTCAGTCTTTTTTCTTGAGCTTTCTTTGAAACCTCTAATACTTTGATTGTCCCCCCGGATTAATTAATTCCGGATATTATCTTTTTTTGTAGACACCACACATTCACCTCAAAATTCTCATCTCGGCCACTTCTGTTTTTCTTTCTTTTTCTTTATTGGCCAAGTTTCTGCCTCATAGAGCATGGCTGGTCTAACTGCACTTTTATAAAACTTTTTTTTTATCCTTTGTACTAATCCTTCTACTACAGAGTATCCCTAATGACTTTCTCCAATTCATTCATGCACACTGGATTCTATGACTGACTTCTGCATGAAGGTTTCCATTTTCGCTCATAACAGAACCCAGATATTTGAAGGAGCTAACCCTTTTTATGTCTTCTTGGCCTAATCTCACTGTTCCCTGCCCCCTGCCATTTCTCTCCATCTGTCCACATATATTCTGTCTTATTTCTACTAATTTTTAAGCCTCTACTCAAGTTCTCCATGTTTCTAGTTTGAGTTGAGATCAATTAGGCATTAACCTCCTACCTTCCCATAACTAAACATAGGTAGTCTACCCTCAAGTAGATTTTCCCTTTTTTTCAGGCAGTTCCTTCTTAACTTTCGGATTGGCTGTCTTAGCGTTTAAAATACTTTGACTCAGAAACTTTGCATATGGGAATCTGTTCCCTGAGAGGAAAAATTCGGAACTTATGACAGTTTTGTCGATCAGAAACAAAGAAATACAAAACTATTTGTCATTTCTATGGGATCTCGGTCCTAGGAAGGAGGTCTTGTTTGCAAACATTCATCAATGTTCTGCAATCGAGGTCTGGATGCAACAAATCATTCGAGCTGTACCTGTATGTTCATCCCTCCTCGCCAGTATGTGTTACTGGTTCGTGGGTGGATACGTCTAATTTTGGTCTCTGGGAAGTAGTGGCATTTGATTAGTCCGTAGCGACAGGTGTCTTGTTCAACAGTGATCGCTAAGGAGATTCGCTGTAATCCCATCTTCCTCCAGGGAGAACTGGCTACCATGATATTACTAATGTGTAGGCATACTTACAAAGCCTTATCCCATTGGATTCAAGGCAGTTGGAGGACAGGTTTTACCACCCCCCTACAGTGCGCTTGCATGCAACTGGTTACACATCTCAACATCAATCAACTTCAGATGCTTACTTGCTAAGGCAACTTCTTGGCCCCTTGGGAATACTGTAACCAATGAGAATTGACCTTTTGCAATGAAGTCAAGGTTCCATATGTCTCTCTGCGGAGGACAACAGTAACAATCCCTGGAAGATATTGGCTACCCTATAGGGTAATTGGTTGACCAGATAGCCCAGAGCCCATCCCATTTTCCTCTAAATCGGAGGGGAAATTATTTCCTTGTGGATAAGTTGTTGGTACAACCCATCTCTTGCACCCTTAATAGCCTTTTTACGAGTGAATGCCTCCTCCTGTAGTACAGTAGTGCATAGCGCTACCGACCAGACTTCTATGGGAGGCAGGTGGTACAAGAGTATTCTGGTTTATTCTACTTGGTTGTGAGCACAGACCCGAGTTTCACGAGGGAGTCTTGCGTAGTATTGCGCACCCATTCACCGAGCACTAGTAAAGGGGGTGGGCTAGCTCCTCCGCCTGACAGAGGTCTAGGTGCGATCCAGGTCGCCTATTATTTTAATGGCATAGATGGATACTTCATGTGGCCGAACCTTGATTGGTCTTTGACTCTTCATACTCAAAGAGGGATAGAGCTTTCCGTTCGCACTCACTCATTCTCCTCTGACCCTTCATCTTACGATGTTAGATTTCTACGTGAAGGGATCCGCAAGGGAGCTCGTTATTCGGAGTATAGCGGACGAGTCTTACACAGCATGATTCACCCTACCACCTAGCAATGTGGGTGAGTGAGCTTGTTTGCTTGACGAAGGAGCGCCCCCCATCTCTTACACATTCTCCTCTTGGGCTAGTCTTCTCATTAGGACTCACGCGATCAAGATGCGAGTTCTACCTCTCGAGCGCTGCGAGCAGGTAGACAGGTCACACAGATGGAACATGCCTTACCTGTACGAGGTGAGAAGAGTGCGCTCACAAGCGTCCCTTATCAGCTTTTGCCTCTCCAATGCTCTCCTCGCGGTTGGTCTACTTTGCGAGAGGATCAGCAGGTTCTTTTGCAAAAGAAGGTAGCTTTCCCTTCACAGGCCGCTTGCTTGGCCAGATGTGGACAACGCCCACATCCTTAGAGAAGTTGAGCACAATGAAAGGCATGAGGCAACATCCTCTCATGCCCTCCCTTTCCTTGGCACTCCACCTAAGCCAAGAAAACAGACTCTTGGAATTCAATCGGGGGCAATCTTGTTCTAAAGAGATGCCCACCTTTTGGACCTTCGTATTTTGACCCACTGAACACGTCGGTGCCAGTAAGTCTAGAGCAGAAGAGAGACCTGAGTTGTGGGTGTTAGGCATCAATCTGCTCAGGGGAGTAGACCTTCTCTCTCCTCCCCCAGATTTGTTGCTCTTCATGGACGCATCAAAAAGGGGAGTGGGCGCTCACATGTCGCACCTTACCGCGTCTGGACTTTGTTCTGAATCCGAGCGACAGTGCCATGTAAACCTCCTGGAATGAGGGGAGCCTTTCTCGCCCTCAAATAATTCCATCAGCTTAGGGCACTCCATAGTGCTGATTAGCAACAACACTATAGTGTTATCACACACAAACAGGCAAGGAGGTACTTTTCACGACAACTTTGTCAATTAGCTGTGGAATTCTCGGAGGGACAGAGAACAACTCTGTAGCCTTTCAGCCATTTTCATCCCAGGCAAAAGAACATGCTGGGGGACAAGCTGAGCATGGGGACTCAGATAACAGGCTTCGTATGGTCTCGGAGACGACAGATATCTAACTTACCAACAATTGACCTATTTGCATCGTCCCTAAACTTGAATCTTCCAATGTACCACTCGCCACTACCGGGTAATCTAATGAGATGCCTTTTAACATCTGTGGTACATGACAGAGGTCTTCACATTTCCGTCTTTCTGCCTAATGAGGCTTCTAAACAAAGTCAGGGCATCGCAAGATGCTTCGATGACCCTAGTAGCTCATTTGGGGAAACATGCAGAGTGATTCCCGGGCCTTTTGCTTCTACTCATGAGGCATCAAGAGAACTCTCTACATATACCAATCTTCCATCAAGCGATTCCATTGCTTCGTCCTCACGGCTTGAGGTTATCCAGCAACCCCTCAGAAAGAAAGGCTTTCGAGACTGGTAACAAAAGAATGGCGGGATACCTCTGGGGAAATAGCTACTTTAGTAGACGAGGCAAAGTGGACAATCCTTTGTGGCTGGCATCATAGATGGGGTACCATTTCCCTCAGTGCCACTATAACAAAACTTAGTTCGGTATCGGCAGTGAAAGGCTATCACTCGGCCTTCAGCCGCGTTTCAAGCTGAACGGAGTTAGCATTCCTTCCTCAGTGAAATGTTCTCTCCTCGTACAGAGTTCTGAGCACACCTGCCCTCAGTTGGGTATCAGACCACCTGGGAACAGTGGAATACTGTGCTCACTGAAAGGAGCACTGTCTTCATCCTGCATCAGTTTGTGACGACCTGGAAGAATATCTTTCTCCTACCTCTGTAGTATGGGTAATTATAATAATGGTACAGTACATATTGTACTTTATATTTTGTATATGTACAGTATTTTACTGTATGTACTGTATTGTATTATTTTCCATTGGTTATTGCAATATGTTCTAATAACTACTTAATTTACAGGTATTAACAGTTAAGTTAGGTATATTGAAAGACTCAAATATATTTGGCTGTACAGTATTTCATTGTGGTTATAGCTTTACTGTATTATAAAATTTAATGTGATGTTTTTGTAGGGTTTGGAACGAAGTAAGCGATTTACATGTAAAACGTGCCCCCTGAGACGAAATTTGCACAAAACAAAAACCACTCCGGAACTTATTTACACGTAAAAGGCGACTCTCTACACGAAAAAATCACTTTACGAAAGCCCTTACAGAACCAATTAATTTCGTGTTGCGAGGCATCACTGTACCCATCAAAAAGAGAGATGGTTCTGTTATAGCAACAGAAGATAAAGAAAGACAATGTTGGATGGAACACTTTAGGGATGTTATGAATAAGAGATATGAAGGGAATAATTTGATTGATATACCTGAAGTTGAGGAAGACCTTAATGTGTCCATGAATGAATTCAGTGTGTATGAAGTCTAAGCTATACTAAAAAAACTAAACAGATGGAAAGCCCCAGGATACAATGGACTAACTGCCGAGATGATACTGGCAAGAATGAAGTGACTCTCGGACTACTTACATGATTATTTTGTACAATGTGGCATGAAGAGGCAAAACCTGATGAATGGAAGTTAAGAATGTTGGTGAAAATAGCAAAATAAGTAGACCTGGCTAATTGCAACAATTACAGAGGCATAACACTTACGTCAGTTGTAATGAAAATATATAGTATGCTTATTCTAAATAGACTGGAGAGAAAGATTAATGAAAAGCTGAGAGATGAACAAGCAGGATTTAGAAAAGGTAGGAATGCACGGACAAAATTTTCATTTTGAGACATTGTACAATAATGCGTAGAGTATAGAAATCCACTTTTGATGGCATTTGTGGACTATGAAAAAGCCTTTGATGGTGTGCACTGGCCAATTTTGTGGAAAGTCCTGCATTATTATGGAATTCTTCTTAAATATGTAAATTTTGATTAAGTCTGCCCATGAGCATAGCAAGTGCAAAGTCAATGTTATTGGAGTCATATCAAACTAATTTCCAGTGAATAGGGGAGTACTCCAAGGGAATTTGTTGTCACATATGTTGTTTATCCTTCTCAAGGATTTTTTATATGTATAGCTGTGTAATTGCCCCTTTGGAGGTTGAGTTAGCAGCTATAGAGAAATGTGATTAATTTTTTTGAGGTCGTGTTATCAAATTGCCACTTGTAGTATATAGTATTTTATATCAATGTATGGAAATAATTCATTTTAGCTTTAAACCCTGTATTTTTGCATGCACTGCATAGAGATAGATTATTACATTTCTTCACTAATAGCAATTTTTATCTTATTTATCTGTCTGTATCTAGGCTGACAGCAAGGATCACACTACTGGTAACATACTTCAGATTCACTCCAAGTAAGTTGTTTAGTTGTTCACCACTTTACTGGAATTTTAGCAGAATTTAAATGAATGGTATAGTAATAGTTTTGGTTTTGTTGTTAGTTTTTTCATTCTGATTAGTACAAGCCATTGGGTTGTTTTACGTAAATTTAAAATATATGGCCACCTCATAATTAAGTTAATGATGCATTTGAAAAGTAGGGAAGAAATGACAGAGAGACCTTCATGTTTTTTTCTTGTTGTTAATATTTACATGTGTTAATTTTTTTATTGTGAGAAGTACAAATATCCATCTACTTGTACGTTTAGATAGAAATGTCCATATCCATCAACTTAACAGTACAACATTCAACATTGTGTCTGGATTTTAAATTTTGGCAGCGTTATATGAGGAACATCACACATTCGTTTAGATTTTTAGTAATGAGTCTATTCACATAAAGTTTTCAATATTAATCTTACCCGATGATCATGTAGCTGTCAACTCCGTTGCCCGACAGAAATCTACGGTCGGGATACGCCAGCGATCGCTATCCAGGTGGGGGTGTACTTCAACAGCGCCATCTGTGGTCAAGTACTCAAGTACTTCTTGTCAACAAGAACTCAATTTTTCCTCTGTCGTGCTGCCGGCAAGACCTACTTGGATACGCTGTTGATTTTGGAGTCTTTTGTTCACGATTTGGTGATGTATTTGCTCTAAAGTTTAGCCTTCGCTGTTCAGGAAGCTTTATCCTTAGCTTAGTAAGCTTTTGGAATTAATTTGACTTATTGGTTAACGAACTTTGCTTAATTTTGGAATTCCCCCTTGACTACTTCTAAATTCAAGATGTCTGACCATTCCCAAGTTCCTAAATACAGGCAGTGTAGTGTTAGGACTTGTTCTAGGCGTCTTCCGAAGGCCTCTATAGATCCTCACACCGTATGTTCCAATTGTAGGGGTAAATCCTGTCAATTGGAAGATCGATGTGGGGAATGTGCGGGGCTTTCGGAATTCGATTTTAACGAATTCCTCAGATATGCACGTAGGTTAGAGAAGGAGAGAGATAGGAGGAGTTCTTCTCGCTCTGTGGATTTTTCCTCTCCCCATGCCCCTCAACCTTTTCCTTCCCCTGTGGTGGTGACTCCCGAACCTGCTACGAGTGCTCAGCCTGCAATGGCTGATATGTTGCGTGCCATTCAGGCTCTCGGTGATAAGGTGGAGTCGTTGGTTAGTGACCGCAATCAGCTCTTGGCAGATGTCAGAGAGCTGAAAGCGAAGAGTGCAGTGGGAAGTGTTAGTGCTAGTGATGTGCATAGTGTCAGTGTCAGTGTTGCGCATGAGGGTACATCTGTGCGTGCCAGTCGTCCTCCCAGTCCGGGACCTCTTGCAAGCTCCCAAGCCCAGGGGAGAAGCAATGTCGAAGGACCAAAGGGTTCGGCAGGCCTTGATCGGCGCACGGATGTATCCTCAGTGGTTGCGGACGTATCTGTTAAGGATCGTCCCATCCACATACAGACGAATGAGCCCTTACATTCCTCGTCTGTGGAAGAAGTTTCCAGGAGGAAACGGTGGACCAAGGTCTCACGACCGCTCAAACGTAAGGTCCCTTCCGAGCTAGTCCAACGGCCCAGGTGTAGCCACTGGGTCAGTTCGGACTCGCCGCAGTCATCTGATGACTGCACACCTCCCAAGAGAGGTAGAGTGGTCCCTCAACAGGCTACTGCTCCGTCTGTTGTTGCTCCAACCACAGTAGACCCTAAGTGGTCCATGCTGCAGACTATGCAGTCTCAGCTTGCGGCTTTCATGCAGGAGTATCATGCCGAGAAGGTTAACACCTCTCCTGTTAGCCTACAACCCGCAGAGGTTGTGCGCTCAGCAGATACTGCGGCTGCCTGCTCCCACACACCACCTGTGAGAGCTCCTCCACCGATGCGCAGTCCTCCCTGCCAGACGCATGTTCTTGCTGCACCATCTGCTAACATGCGTGAGCTGCCGCATCAGGAGTTGCCGGGTTCCAGCACTATGCGGCATTCTCCTCAGCCCATGCAGCATGCTCTGCAGACCTTACAGCATGCTCCGCATACCATGCAGCATGAGCCGCATACCTTACAGCATGCTCTGCATACCATACCGCATGCTCCTCAGCCCACCGCAGACCCTCCCTCACACCAGCCCTCTGCTTTTGTTGTTGCCAGCTCGCAGACTGTCCAGCAGAGGCATGATGTTGGATCCGCAGGTACGCATGCACCCGTTCTGCAGGATTCAGCCGGTCAGCTTGCTGCTCTGCCTTTGCCACTCACAACTCAACTTTCGGATGATGATGTATCGGATGATGAAGCTGCTCATCTGGATGAACCTCACTCTGATGTTGAAGGACACAAGTCTTCGCCACCTTCCTTAGACTTTCGCAAGGTCCTTGCTTTGTTCAGGGACTTGTATCCTGAACATTTTGTGTCTGCAACCCCTCGTTCTCCTCCCTCCGAGTTTGCTCTGGGCATGCAGTCTGCTGCGCCTGCCTTCACCAAGCTTGTTCTCGCCAGATCATCTAGGAGAGCTTTGAGGGTTATGGGGGACTGGTTGCATTCCAAGAAGCAACTGGGAAGGACCTCTTTTGTGTTTCCTCCTCCCAAGCTTGCTTCTAAGTCGAGCGTCTGGTATGCCACGGGAGAGGAACCTGGCTTGGGGGTTCCTGCCTCTGACCAGGCCGACTTCTCAAGTCTGGTTGACTCTCCCCGCAGGTTGGCTATGAGACGTTCGAAGATCTGCTGGTCCTTTTCAGATCTTGATCATCTGTTGAAGGGAGTCTTTCGTGCCTTCGAGATATTCAACTTCCTCGATTGGTGTTTGGGAGCCTTAAGCAGGAAGACTTCCCCTTCAGATAAGGACTCGGCCATGCTGATCATGTCTAGCATGGACAAGGCAATTCGGGATGGGTCTGGTGAACTTGCGGCTTCATATGTATCAGGAGTCCTCAAGAAGAGAGAACATCTTTGCTCCTTCTTATCTGCTGGTATCACTCCTTGCCAGAAGTCAGAGTTGTTGTTTGCTCCTCTCTCCAAGTGTCTGTTTCCGGAGGAGTTGATTAAGGGGATGGCTGCCTCACTTATCCAGAAGGACACTCATGATCTGATGGCTTCTTCTGCACGTAAGGCTAAAACCTTACCTTCCGTGCCTAGACCCTTCCGCCCTGCAGCAGTTGATACACCTGCTTCTAGGTTCATCCCGCCCTTTCGTGGCAGAACCTCCAGCAGAGGAGGTACCCGTGCAGACAGTCACCGTGGCAAGTCCAAGAAGGGTTCCAAGTCCGCAAAAGGCAAGTTTTGACTGCCTTCCTCTCCAGACAGCAGTAGGAGCCAGACTCAAGACCTTCTGGCAAGCTTGGGAGAGCAGAGGTGCAGACGCTCAGTCTGTGAAGTGGCTAAGGGAGGGATACAGAATTCCGTTCTGCCGCAATCCCCCTCTAGCTACATCTCCCATCAACCTCTCTCCCAACTACAAGGAGAAGGACAAGAGGCTAGCGTTGCAACAAGAGGTGTCGCTCTTGCTACAAAAGGAAGCAGTGGTCATAGTCCGGGATCATCAATCCCCGGGCTTTTACAACCGTCTCTTCCTGGTAGCCAAGAAGACAGGAGGTTGGATACCGGTGCTGGACGTCAGTGCTCTCAATGCTTTTGTCACCAAGCAGACGTTCACGATGGAGACGACGTAGTCGGTCCTAGCAGCGGTCAGGCAGGAGGACTGGATGGTCTCGTTAGACCTGAAAGACGCATACTTTCACGTCCCCATCCATCCAGACTCCCAACCTTTCCTGAGATTCGTCTTTGGAAAGGTTGTGTACCAGTTCCAAGCCCTGTGCTTTGGCCTAAGCACGGCACCTCTTGTGTTTACCAGACTGATGAGGAATATTGCGAAATTTCTTCACTTGGCAGACATCAGAGCCTCCCTCTATTTAGACGACTGGCTTTTAAGAGCTCCCACAAGTCGTCGCTGTCTGGAGAATCTCAGATGGACTATGGATCTGACCAAGGAACTGGGCCTCCTGGTCAATTTAGAGAAGTCCCAGCTCGTCCCATCCCAGACCATTGTTTACCTGGGTATGGAGATTCAGAGTCGAGCTTTTCGGGCTTTTCCGTCGGCCCCAAGGATCAACCAAGCCCTAGAATGCATCCAGAGCATGCTGAGAAGGAACCGATGCTCAGTCAGGCAGTGGATGAGTCTAACAGGGACACTATCATCACTAGCCCTGTTCATCGAGTTAGGGAGACTCCACCTCCGCCCCCTTCAGTATCATCTAGCTGCTCACTGGATAAAGGACATGACGCTAGAGACGGTCTCAGTTCCTGTTTCCGAAGAGATGAGGTCTACTCTAACGTGGTGGAAGAACAGCATTCTTCTCAAGGAAGGTCTACCTTTGGCTGTTCAGACCCCCGACCACCGTCTCTTCTCGGACGCATCAGACACGGGCTGGGGTGCGACATTGGACGGACAGGAATGCTCGGGAACATGGAATCAGGAGCAAAGGACACTTCACATCAATTGCAAGGAGTTGTTGGCGGTTCATCTGGCTTTGATAAACTTCAAGTCCCTCCAGCTAAACAAGGTGGTGGAGGTGAACTCCGACAACACCACAGCCTTGGCTTACATCTCCAAGCAGGGAGGGACTCATTCGAGGAAGTTGTTCGAGATCGCAAGGGACCTCCTCATCTGGTCAAAAGATCGAAACCTCACGCTGGTAACGAGGTTCATTCAGGGTGATATGAATGTCATGGCAGATCGCCTCAGCCGGAAGGGTCAGGTCATCCCCACAGAGTGGACCCTTCACAAGAATGTTTGCAGCAGACTTTGGGCCCTGTGGGGTCAGCCAACCATAGATCTGTTCGCTACCTCGATGACCAAGAGGCTCCCGTTGTATTGTTCTCCGATTCCAGACCCAGCAGCAGTTCACGTGGATGCTTTTCTGCTGGATTGGTCCCATCTCGACCTGTATGCATTCCCGCCGTTCAAGATTGTCAACAGGGTACTTCAGAAGTTCGCCTCTCACAAAGGGACACGGCTGACGTTGGTTGCTCCCCTCTGGCCCGCGAGAGAATGGTTCACAGAGGTACTGCAATGGCTGGTCGACGTTCCCAGGACTCTTCCTCTAAGAGTGGACCTTCTACGTCAACCTCACGTAAAGAAGGTACACCCAAACCTCCACGCTCTTCGTCTGACTGCCTTCAGACTATCGAAAGACTCTCAAGAGCTAGAGGCTTTTCGAAGGAGGCAGCCAGAGCGATTGCTAGAGCAAGGAGGACATCCACTCTCAGAGTCTATCAGTCTAAATGGGAAGTCTTCCGAAGCTGGTGCAAGGCCAATGCAGTTTCCTCAACCAGTACCACTGTAACCCAGATTGCTGACTTCCTGTTACATCTAAGGAACGTAAGATCCCTTTCAGCTCTTACGATCAAGGGTTACAGAAGTATGTTGGCAGCGGTTTTCCGCCACAGAGGCTTGGATCTTTCCACCAACAAAGATCTACAGGACCTCCTTAGGTCTTTTGAGACCTCAAAGGTACGTCGGTTGTCCACTCCAGGCAGGAATCTAGACGTGGTCCTAAGGTTCCTTATGTCATCAAGATTTGAACCTCTCCAATCAGCCTCTTTTAAGGACCTCACATTAAAAACTCTTTTCCTCGTGTGCTTGGCAACAGCTAAAAGAGTAAGTGAGATCCACGCCTTCAGCAGGAACATAGGTTTCACATCTGAAACGGCTACATGTTCCTTGCAGCTCGGTTTTTTGGCTAAAAACGAGCTTCCTTCACGTCCTTGGCCTAAGTCGTTCGAGATCCCAAGCCTGTCCAACTTGGTGGGGAACGAACTGGAGAGAGTACTTTGCCCAGTTAGAGCTCTTAGGTACTATCTAAGAAGGTCAAAACCTTTACGAGGACAATCAGAAGCCTTATGGTGTGCTATCAAGAAGCCTTCTCTACCAATGTCTAAGAACGCAGTTTCTTACTACATCAGGCTTCTGATTAGAGAAGCACATTCTCATCTGAAGGAAGAAGACCTTGCTTTGCTGAAGGTAAGGACACATGAAGTGAGAGCTGTGGCTACTTCAGTGGCCTTCAAACAGAACCGTTCTCTGCAGAGTGTTATGGATGCAACCTATTGGAGAAGCAAGTCAGTGTTCGCATCATTCTATCTCAAAGATGTCCAGTCTCTTTACGAGAACTGCTACACCCTGGGACCATTCGTAGCAGCGAGTGCAGTAGTAGGTGAGGGCTCAGCCACTACATTCCCATAATCCCATAACCTTTTTAACCTTTCTCTTGAATACTTTTTATTGTTGTTTTTGGGTTGTACGGTCGGCTAAGAAGCCTTCCGCATCCTTGTTGATTTGGCGGGTGGTCAATTCTTTCTTGAGAAGCGCCTAGGTTAGAGGTTGTGATGAGGTCCTTTAGTATGGGTTGCAGCCCTTTATACTTCAGCACCTAAGAGTCGTTCAGCATCCTAAGAGGACCGCTACGCTCAGTAAGGAAGACGTACTTAATAAAGGCAGAGTAATGGTTCAAGTCGACTTCCTTACCAGGTACTTATTTATTTTATGTTATTTTGAATAACTAATAAAATGAAATACGGGATACTTAGCTTCTTTGTTAACATGTATGCTGGTCTCCACCCACCACCCTGGGTGTGAATCAGCTACATGATCATCGGGTAAGATTAATATTGAAAAATGTTATTTTCATTAGTAAAATAAATTTTTGAATATACTTACCCGATGATCATGAATTAAAGAACCCGCCCTTCCTCCCCATAGAGAACCAGTGGACCGAGGAGAAAATTGAGTTCTTGTTGACAAGAAGTACTTGAGTACCTGATCACAGATGGCGCTGTTGAAGTACACCCCCACCTGGATAGCGATCGCTGGCGTATCCCGACCGTAGATTTCTGTCGGGCAACGGAGTTGACAGCTACATCATCATCGGGTAAGTATATTCAAAAATTTATTTTACTAATGAAAATAACATTTTTCAATATTAATCTTACCCGATAATCATGTAGCTGTCAACTCCGTTGCCCGACAGAAATCTACGGACGGGATACGCCAGCGATCGCTATACAAGAGGGGGGTGTACTCACCAGCGCCATCTGTGGTCAGGTACTGCAGTACTTCTTGTCAACACCACCTCAATTTTTCCTCTGTCGTGCCGCCGGCAAGACCTACATGGATACGCTCTTGATTTTGGAGTCTTTGTTCACGGTTTTGGTGAAGTATTGCTCTGAAATTTAGCTTTCGCTATACAGGAAGCTTTTCCCTTAGCTTAGATAGCTTTTGGATTGATTTTGATTAATGGTATAACGATCTTTGCTTTAATTTGGAAACCCCCCTTGACTGTTCTCTAATTCAAGATGTCCGACCATTCTCAAGCTCCTAGACAAAGACGATGTAGTGTTAGGACTTGTAATAGGCGTCTTCCGAAGGCCTCGGTTGATCCTCACACCGTTTGTTCCGACTGTAGGGGAAAATCCTGTCAGTTGGAAGATCGATGTGAGGAATGTGCCGGGCTTTCGGAATTCGATTTTAATGAATTCCTCAAGTATACGGCTAAGTTAGAGAGGGAGAGAGTTAGGAGGAGTTCTTCTCGCTCTTTGGTTTATTCCTCCCCCCATGATCCTCAACCTTTTCCTTCCCCTGTAGTGGTGACCCCCGAACCTATTACTAGTGCTCAGCCTGATATGTCGGATGTGTTACGTGCCATTCAGGCTTTAGGTGATAAGGTGGAGTCTGTAGTGAGTGACCACAAATTTCTCTTGGCAGATGTCAAGGAACTTAAAGTGAAAAGTGCAGTGGGAAGTGGTAGTGCTAGTGCTGTGCCTAGTGTCAGTGTCAGTGTTGCGCATGAGGATACTTCTGTGCGTGCCAGTCGTCCTCCCAGTCCGGGACCTCTTGCAAGCTCCCAAGCCCAGGGGAGAAGCAATGTCGAAGGGCAAAAGGGTTCGGCAGGCCTTGATCGGCGCACAGTAGTATCTTCAGTGGTTGCGGGCGTATCTTATAGAGATCGTCACTTCCACTCTCAGACGATTGAGCCCTTAATTTCCTCGTCTGCGGAAGAAGTTTCCGGGAGGAAACGCTGGACCCAGGTCTCAAGGCCTCTTAAGCGTAGGGTCCAGACCGAGCGAGTCCAACAGCCCAGATGTAGCCACTGGGCTAGTTCGGACTCGCCGCAGTCATCTGATGGCTGCACGCCTCCTAAGAGAGGTAAAGCGATGCCTCAACAGGCCTCTGCCCCAACTTCTGTTGATCCCAAGTTGGCTATGCTGCAGACTATGCAGTCGCAGCTTGCGGTGTTGATGCAGGAGTTTCAGGCAGAGAAGGTTAGCACACCTCCTCCTGCGAGCGCTCCTCCACCTCTGCGCAGTCCACCCTGCCAGACGTATGATGTTGAGGTTCCTCAACCTGCCTCCATGCGTGAGCTGCCGCATTGGGAGTTGCCAGATACCAGCGCTGTGCAGCAACCTCCACTTTCCTTGAGGCAGGAGCCTCTTGCTATGCGGCAACCTCCTCAACACTTGAGGCAGGAGCCTTATGCTTTGCAGCAACCTCCTCTACCCTTGAGGCAGGAGCCTCATGCGTTGCGACAACCTCCTCCATCCTCGAGGCAGCAACCTCTTGCGTTGCGGCAACCTCCACCATCCTTGAGGCAGCAACCTCAACTCTTGCGGCAGCCACCTCAACTCTTGAGGCAAGAACCTCAACTCTTGAGGCGAGAACCTCAACTCTCGAGGCAAGCACCTCAACTCTTGAGGCAAGAACCTCAACTCTTGAGGCAAGAACCTCAACTCTTGAGGCAAGAGCCTCTCTCTCCGTAGCCACCTCCTCAACCCTTGAGGCAGGCGCAACTCTTGAGGCAGGAACCTCATGCTATGAGGCAGCCACCTCAACGCATGCAGCAACCGCATTCTTCGCAGCATGAGCCTCTTCCCATTCAACATGAACCGCAGTCTATGCAGCATGAGCCTCATGCCTTCCAGCATTCGCTTCTCACTTCACTTGCTCCTCAGACCCCCGCAGAACCTCCTTCATCCCAGCCTCATGACTTTGTCATTACCAGCCCTCATCCTCTTCAGCAGAGACTTGATGATGAATCCGCAAGTGCGCATGCACCCGTTCTTCAGGATTCAACCATTCAGCATACCGCTTTATCGTTACCTCTCGCTTCTCAACCCTCAGGTGATGAGGTTTCTGAGGATGAAGCTGCTCACCTGGATGATCCTTCTTCTGATGTGGAGGAACCCAAGTCGTTGCCACCCTCCATTGACTTTCGTAAGGTCCTGACGCTGTTCAGAGAGTTATACCCTGAACACTTTGTTTCTGCTACCCCTCGTTCTCCTCCATCCGAGTTTTCTCTAGGCATGCAGCCTATTAAGTCTGCCTACACTAAGCTTGTCTTCGCTAGATCATCAAAGAGAGCTTTGAGAATTTTAGGGGATTGGTTGCAGTCCAAGCAGCAACTGGGAAGGACGTCTTTTATGTTTCCTCCTCCTATGCTGACTTCTAAGTCGGGCGTCTGGTATGCCACGAGAGAGGAACCAGGCTTGGCGATCCCTGCCTCTGCCCAGGCTGACTTCTCAAGTTTGGTTGACTCTCCCCGTAGGTCGGCTATGAGACGCTCTAAGGTCTGCTGGACCTTTTCTGATCTGGACCACTTCTTGAAGGGAGTCTTTCGCGCCTTTGAAATTTTTAATTTCCTCGACTGGTGCCTGGGGGCCTTGAGCAAGAAGACTGCCCCTTCTGACAAAGACTCGGCCATGCTGATCATGTCCTGTATGGACAAAGCAATTCGCGATGGTTCTGGCGAACTTGCTTCTATTTTTGTCTCGGGAGTCCTCAAGAAAAGGGAACAACTTTGCTCCTTCCTTTCTACTGGTATCACCTCTTGCCAGAGGTCACAGTTACTGTTTGCTCCTCTCTCCAAGTTCCTGTTTCCTGAGGATCTAATCAAAGAGATGGCTGCGGCTCTTATACAGAAGGATACGCATGACCTCGTGGCCTCTTCAGCACGTAAGGCTAAGGTTGTACCTTCAGTACCGAGAACTTACCGCACCCCAGTGGCTGATACACCTGCTACCAGATTTATTCCGCCCTTTCGTGGCAGAGCCCCCAGCCGAGGAAGTACCCGCCCAGACGGTCACAGGGGCAGGTCCAAGAAAGGTGCCAAGTCCACGAAAAGCAAGCATTGACTCTCCTCCTCTCCAGACAGCTGTAGGAGCCAGACTCAAGACCTTCTGGCAAGCCTGGGAAAGAAGAGGTGCAGACGCTCAGTCTGTCAAGTGGCTAAGGGAGGGTTACAGAATTCCGTTCTGCCGCAATCCCCCTCTGACCACTTCTCCCATCAACCTCTCTCCCAACTACAAGGAAAAGGACAAGAGGCTAGCGTTACATCAAGAGGTGTCGCTCCTGTTACAGAAGGAGGCAGTGGTGATAGTCCGGGATCATCAATCCCCGGGCTTTTACAACCGTCTCTTCGTGGTGGCCAAGAAGACAGGAGGTTGGAGACCGGTGCTGGACGTCAGTGCGCTCAATGCTTATGTCACCAAGCAGACGTTCACTATGGAAACGACGAAGTCGGTCCTAGCAGCGGTCAGGCAGGAGGACTGGATGGTCTCGTTGGATCTGAAAGACGCCTACTTTCACGTTCCCATCCATCCAGACTCCCAACCTTTTCTGAGATTCGTCTTTGGAGAGGTTGTGTACCAATTCCAAGCCCTGTGTTTTGGCCTAAGCACGGCACCTCTGGTGTTTACACGACTGATGAGGAATATTGCGAAATTCCTCCACTTGGCGGACATCAGAGCCTCCCTTTATTTAGACGACTGGCTTTTAAGAGCCCCCACAAGTCGTCGCTGTCTGGAGAGTCTCAGATGGACTTTGGATTTGACCAAGGAACTGGGTCTATTGGTCAATTTAGAGAAGTCCCAGCTTGTTCCTTCCCAAACCATCGTTTACCTGGGAATGGAGATTCAGAGTCAGGCTTTTCGGGCTTTTCCGTCGGCCCCAAGAATCAACCAAGCCCTAGAGTGCATCCTGAGCATGCTGAAGAAGAACAGATGCTCGGTGAGACAGTGGATGAGTCTAACAGGGACTCTGTCATCGTTAGCCCTGTTCACCGAGTTAGGGAGACTCCACCTCCGCCCCCTTCAGTACCATCTAGCAGCTCACTGGGACAAGGATATGACGCTCGAGGCGGTCTCTATTCCTGTTACCAAAGAGATGAGGACTACTCTAATGTGGTGGAAGAGCAACATCCTTCTCAAGGAGGGTCTCTCTTTAGCTGTTCAGACCCCCGATCTTCATCTCTACTCGGACGCATCAGACTCGGGCTGGGGCGCGACCTTGGACGGACAGGAATGCTCGGGGACATGGAACAAGGAACAGGAAACGCTTCACATCAATTGCAAGGAGTTGTTGGCAGTACATCTGGCCTTAATGAACTTCAAGTCCCTCCTGCTAAACAAGGTGGTGGAGGTGAACTCCGACAACACCACAGCCTTGGCGTACATCTCCAAGCAGGGAGGGACTCATTCGAGGAAGCTGTTCGAGATAGCAAGGGACCTCCTCATTTGGTCAAGAAGTCGAAAGCTCACGCTGGTAACGAGATTCATTCAGGGCAATATGAATGTCTCGGCAGATCGCCTCAGCAGGAAGGGTCAAGTCATCCCCACAGAATGGACCCTTCACAAGAACGTGTGCAACAGGCTTTGGGCCTTGTGGGGTCAGCCAACGATAGATCTGTTCGCTACCTCGATGACCAAGAGGCTCCCATTGTACTGTTCCCCGATCCCAGACCCGGCAGCAGTTCACGTGGATGCTTTTCTGCTGGATTGGTCCCACCTCGACCTGTATGCATTCCCGCCGTTCAAGATCATCAACAGGGTTCTTCAGAAGTTCGTCTCTCACGAAGGGACACGGCTGACGCTGGTTGCTCCCCTTTGGCCTGCAAGAGAATGGTTCACAGAGGTACTGCAATGGCTGGTCGACGTTCCCAGGACTATCCCTCTAAGAGTGGACCTTCTACGTCAACCTCACGTAAACAAGGTACACCCAAGCCTCCACGCTCTTCGTCTGACTGCCTTCAGACTATCGAAAGACTCTCTAGAGCTAGAGGCTTTTCGAAGGAGGCAGCCAGAGCAAGGAGGATATCCACTCGCAGAGTCTATCAATCCAAGTGGGAAGTCTTCCGAAGCTGGTGCAGAGCCAATGCAGTTTCCTCTACCAGTACCTCTGTAACCCAAGTTGCTGACTTCCTGTTACATCTTAGGAATGTTAGATCTCTTTCGGCTCCTACGATCAAGGGGTACAGAAGTATGTTGGCAGCAGTTTTCCGCCACAGAGGCTTGGATCTTTCCTCCAACAAAGATCTACAGGACATCCTTAGGTCTTTTGAGACCTCTAAAGAACGTCGCTTGTCCACTCCAGGCTGGAATCTAGACGTAGTCCTAAGGTTCCTTATGTCACCTAGATTTGAACCTCTCCAGTCAGCCTCTTTCAAAGACCTTACTCTCAAAACTCTTTTCCTCGTCTGCCTTGCAACAGCCAAAAGAGTTAGTGAGGTTCACGCCTTCAGCAGGAACATAGGATTCACATCTGAAACAGCTACATGTTCCTTACAGCTCGGTTTTTTGGCAAAAAATGAACTTCCTTCACGTCCTTGGCCTAGATCGTTCGAAATTCCTAGCCTTTCCACCATGGTGGGTAACGAACTAGAGAGAGTTCTTTGCCCTGTCAGAGCTCTAAAGTACTATCTTAAAAGGTCAAAGCCTATACGAGGGCAATCAGAGGCCTTATGGTGTGCCATTAAGAAACCTTCGATGCCTATGTCCAAGAACGCAGTTTCTTATTACATAAGGCTTCTGATTAGAGAAGCTCATTCTCACATGAAGGATGAAGACCTTGCTTTGCTGAAGGTAAGGACACACGAAGTGAGAGCTGTGGCTACTTCAGTGGCCTTCAAACAGAACCGTTCTCTGCAGAGTATTATGGATGCAACCTATTGGAGGAGCAAGTCAGTGTTTGCATCATTCTATCTCAAAGATGTCTAGTCTCTTTACGAGAACTGCTACACCCTGGGACCATTCGTAGCAGCGAGTGCAGTAGTAGGTGAGGGCTCAACCACTACATTCCCTTAATCCCATAACCTTTTTTAACCTTTCTCTTGAATGCTTTTATTGTTGTTTTGGGTTGTTACGGTGGGCTAAGAAGCCTTCCGCATCCTTGTTGATTTGGCGGGTGGTCAATTCTTTCTTGAGAAGCGCCTAGGTTAGAGGTTGTGTTGAGGTCCTTTAGTATGGGTTGCAGCCCTTTATACTTCAGCACCTTAGAGTTGTTCAGCCTCCTAAGAGGACGGCTGCGCTCAGTAAGGAAGACGTACTTATTAAAGGCAGAGTAATGGTTCAAGTCGACTTCCTTACCAGGTACTTATAATTTCATTTGTTATTTTGAATAACTGATAATATGAAATACGGGATACTTAGCTTCTTGATTAACATGTACACTGGTTTTCACCCACCCCCCTGGGTGTGAATCAGCTACATGATTATCGGGTAAGATTAATATTGAAAAATGTTATTTTCATTAGTAAAATAAATTTTTGAATATACTTACCCGATAATCATGATTTAATTGACCCACCCTTCCTCCCCATAGAGAACCAGTGGACCGAGGAAAAATTGAGGTGGTGTTGACAAGAAGTACTGCAGTACCTGACCACAGATGGCGCTGGTGAGTACACCCCCCTCTTGTATAGCGATCGCTGGCGTATCCCGTCCGTAGATTTCTGTCGGGCAACGGAGTTGACAGCTACATGATTATCGGGTAAGTATATTCAAAAATTTATTTTACTAATGAAAATAACATTTTTCAGGAAACTGTAGAGAACATTTATAACTAGCAAACATTAAAAGTAGTCATTTTTTTCAACCTATAGCTTGGAATTTAGGAAATTCAGAGTTTTGACCTTTTTGCTATGAGAATGTCTATTTCATGTTTCAAATGGACAATTTTAATAAAAACAATGTTTTATTGCTAAAAAGTCCTTTTTATATATGTATGAAAGAGCGTCCAGTCCCGCACACAATTTTTTTTTTTTTTACCTGGTTATTTATTTATTTACTTTTCTAGAACAATTGCTGGGAATGTGTTTATCCTGGTATCCCATATACAGTAACTCCACTATTTTCTATGATGATCTAAGGAATAGATTATCTTTTTTTTTCTTATATGTCATATTCATAAATAAACATTTACTGCATTTATGTTCCTCTTAGTTATTTGTCTATTTGTACACATATTTACAATTTTTGTGTTATTATTATGCTGAAAGATGCATAAAGTGTCAGAGACGATAACTGAATAGGCCAAAAATTTAAAATTTGACCAGAAAATACACATGAAAATATATTATGCTTGCCAATCTTTTTTCATGTGTGAGCATTTGGTACATGTAGCTTATATTTGTGTGCTTGAGGAGTGATATTTTTGGATTTGAGTGAAGAGGTTTACCAATCTAAAATATAATTATTATGGCCCTATGATCCACAGTGGGGAGGAAAATTAAACCTAAAAGTCCATACTTATATATAGTAAAGTCTATTCAATCTCTTTACAAATAGAATTTTTCTTGAAGTCCAATTTCTCAAAATAGGAAATTTTCGGAGAAAGACTACTATGATACTTTTTTATTATTGACTAATTTTTGTCATCTAAACAGGAAAAGATAGGGAATTTTATAGCCTAAATCTGGTAAATAACTTTAAAAAAAAAACAAAAAACTTCTATATGAAAAATTATCACAGTTGAAAATATTTTCTATACATTGATAAAAGGATATACTGTAGTTTATAAAGAATCAATATGCTATGAAAATTTCTCTCAAAATTTTTATTTATAGACTTATTTTTCAAATGCTTTTTATATAAAAAAAAATCAGTCTAGAAATAAACAATTAGGGTTTAAAGTATCCCAAAATAACATGTGTCAATTTGGCCGAGTTGCTCTCCTTGAGTCTATTTGCAGTGGGAATTATTAAAAGTTCAAGTTGACAGATTTACAATACCAGTTTTCATAACCAAGCAATTTTTTTTTTGTTTCAGACAGAATTTGTTAAGAAAAATCTCCCTGATCCTCTCATGTGAGGGGTAGGATGAAAAGAGTACTGTATGTGCAAACCCATTTCTCGTAATGAGTATACATTCAGACAACTTATCCGGTAAGAGGATATAAGTTCTCTTGTGCACGATTACCAATTCCACTTGGTGTGGGCCTAACCCGATGCCAGTGATATGTCCATACATTTTGGGAAAAGTTCAACCAGCCAAATTCTGGTTCATAAGAACTTCCTCCCTCATAAGGATGAAATTTGTATTGAAGGATAGTAGGTAGTAGATTGGCCTGGGCATCATCGACCTGTTGAGATACTACTGCTAGAGAGTTTTTGGGTCCTTTGACTGCATGACAATACTATATTGGATCCCTTTCTTTCTCTGGTTACGGCTCATTTCTCCTTTTGCCTACATATACACAGAATAGTCTTGCCTATTCTTTACACATTTTTCTCTTTCCTCATACACTTGACAACACTGAGATTAAAAAACAATCTTCTTCACTGGTGAGGTTAACTACTGCAGTATAATTGTTCAGTGGCTTTCCTCATGGGAAGGGTAGAAGAGAGACTTTTCCTATGGTAAGCAGCTCTTCTAGGAGAAGGACAATCCAAAATCAAACCATTATTCTCTAGTCTTGGGTAGTGTCATAGCCTCTGTACCATGGTCTTCCACTGTCTTGGGTTAGAGTTCTCTTGCTTGAGAGTACATTTGGGTACGTTGTTCTATTTTATTTCTCTTCCCATTGTTATTTTGAAGTTTTTATAGTTTATATATGAAAAATTTATTTTTCAATATTAATCTTACCCGATGATCATGTAGCTGTCAACTCTGTTGCCCGACAGAAATCTACGGTCGGGATACGCCAGCGATCGCTATACAGGTGGGGGTGTACACAACAGCGCCATCTGTGAGCAGGTACTCAAGTACTTCTTGTCAACAAGAACTCAATTTTTCCTCTGTCGTGCCACCGGCTAGACCTACTTGGATACGCTGTTGATTCTGGAGTTATTGTTCACGATTTGGTGATGTATTTGCTCTAGAGTTTAGCCTTCGCTATTCAGGAAGCTTTATCATTAGCTTAGCAAGCTTTTTGAATTAATTTGATTTAATTATGGTGACGAAGAGAGTATGGACTCTCTTTCACTTTTAAAATGGCCGACCCTTCCCTTAGACGGAAGTGTTGGTGTCGAAGAGAGTATAGACTCTCTTTCACTTTTTATACCCACCCTTCCCTTAGACGGAAGTGTGTTTAGGTTTTTGGTAATTTTGCTTAACAAAGTTATAGATTTATTTTATATCTCTCCGCCATTTATAGGCCTCTTCGATTAACTTCCATTTATTATAAACTTATAAAAATTAATTTTTATGTTTGTTTATATGCGACCTTTCCTAATAGTAGGCGGTCCTTACTTGGAACCGAAGTTAATTAACATTGAGCCCGTCATATCGTTTTTCCTGTTAAGAATTTATGCTATTTTAATTTTAATGTTTTTGAAAGAATTTCTTTGATAGTCTCGTACTGTTTTCAAAGTTGAACTAACGTTTTGTTTAGTCTCCGCAGTTGTTGACGTTCAGAACGTTCAACTTGCGCTCTATCGTTACGATAGAGAGAGAGTATTTCACGGTTTCACGTTGCAGTAAGAGTAAACCGATTCTAGCGTTTCGTTCATTCTTTCTTAGCTTAAATGGTTTTAATTCTAATAAAGGAACTTTTTATTTGGGAAACCTTTCGGTTTTTTTCCTTTAACAAATAATATGTTTTAACGATATATATAATTGGGCTCATCTCTCAGGTTCTAAGTCAAGAGAGAGAGAGAGAGAGATAGAGACGGAGGGAGAGAGAGGAGGATAAACGTTTCGTTCAACGGGTAACGTTGTTCTCGTTTTTTGCTCTTCTCCCTAGTCGCTATAGGGGAAGAAGGTAAAACGTTTCTAGAGTTTTATTCTTGTTCCCAGGCTTTATGCGGTGAGAGATTTTAAACGTAGTTTATTTGATCTAGTGTTTAGTCTCTTTTCCAGCCACTGAATTCTTTATCTTTCATTATGTTTTTCTGTTACATTGTAATACTGTTTTCGCAATTACTACCTTTTAATGAAGGATAGGATTGCGTGTTTCAGGTACAAACCACTTAAAGTTTCGAGTTCAGTGAAATAAGTGCAAACAGAAAATCAAAAGTGATAAAGTGATATGCGCAAAGTGTTACAGTGTTGCGTTCGAGGGTTCGTCTGTTCGTGCCAGTTGTTCACCTAGTCCGATACCTCTTACAAGCTCCCAAGCCCAGGGGAGAAGTAATGTCGAAGGACTTATGGGTTCCACAGGCCTTGATCAACGAACAGACGTTTCCCTCCGTGGTTTCGGGTGTATCTACACACGTTGCCGACGTGATCACCCCACCCACACAAAGACGAGAGAGCCCATTTATTCCTCGTCTGCGGAAGAGGTTTCTCGCAGAAACCATGGACCAAATCTTGCAGCTTTTAAGTGCAAGTCGGTCCCTTCCGCGCAAGTCCAACGGCCTAGGTGTAGCCACTGGGTCAGTTCGGACTTGCTGCAGTACGACAACTGCACACCTCCCAAGAGAGGCAAGGTGGTACCGCAACAGGCAGTAACTCCGTCTGTTGCCGCACCAGCGGTTTTAGACCCTCAGTCACAACGGACAGTAGCTCCGTTTGTTGTTGTCTTTCATAGACCCTAGTGGTCCATGCTGCAGACTATCAGTCTCAGCTTGCTCCTTCATGCAGGAGTATCATGCTGGAAGGTTGACAATGCACCTGTTAACCTACAACCCGCCGAGGTTGTGCGCTCAGCAGATACTGCGGCTGCCTGCTCCCACCCTCCACCTGTGAGAGCTCCACCACCGATGCGCAGTCCACCCTGCCAGACGCATGTTCTTGCTGCACCATCTGCTAACATGCGTGAGCTACCGCATCAGCAGTGGGAAGGTTCTGTAGAGCTGCCGGGTTCCAGCACTATGCGGCTTTCTCCGCAGCCCATGCAGCATGCTCTGCATACCTTACAGCATGCTCCGCATACCATGCAGCATGCTCTGCATACCTTACAGCATGCTCCGCATACCATGCAGCATGAGCCGCATACCTTACAGCATGCTCCGCATACCATACCGCATGCTCCTCAACCCACCGCAGCCCCTCCCACGCTCCAGCACTCTGCTTTTGTTGTTGCTAGCTCCCACACTCCGACTGCGGAGAAGGTTGACGATGCACCCGTGGGCCTACACCTCCCACGGTTGTGCGCCCGGCATGGCTTCCTGCTCTCACTCTCTTGTTGTGAGAGCTCCTCCACCCATGCACAAGTCAACCCTGCCAGATGTATGATGACTCCCACACACAGAGCACTCCGTTGCCGTGCGTAAGCTACCACAAGCTGCCGTGTTTTGACACGGTGTGTCAGCCTCCGCAACACACTGTGGTTACCGCCACTCGCCAGCAGCAAACTAGTCAGTCAGGAGTTGAGGCTTCCCCACACAACTTTGGTTGTTGCCAACTCACAAACTGTCATACAGTTACATGACGTTGCCTTCTGGTCTGCTACTTATACACCAGTGCTGTATGTCCTCACGCTCCTGTTGTGGTTGACAGTTCAGTTTTTGACAGTTCACAGACTGTCAAGCAGTTTCATAACGTTGCCTTCTGGTCTGCTGCTTTTGCACCAGTGAAACCCTCACTGAGAGAACCTAGCTTTTCTCGGATATGGTTCCTGTAGATGAGAAAGTGCTGTTCTCCCTCCTTCTGATATTCCCTTGAGGACTCTGTCATTTGGAGAGGAGCCTTAAGCTGCTTAGCCTCCTATGGACTTTTATTTAAGCATAACATGCTTCCAGGGAGGGTAAATGGTTCCGCTTCAGTCGCTAACCCCGTCTGTTGCCACACCTGCTCCCATAGACCTTGGGCTTTGTTGCAAGACATGCAGTCCAAGCTTAGTCCTTGATAGAGGATTTTTTACGGAGTCAGTGTGTCACTGGGAAGACGTTCAACAACCAGCAGAGGTGACTTGTTGTGACGCAGTGCGGCAACCTCAGCAACCCGATAAGGAGTTGTCTGTACTACCCAGACAGTCTAGACAGTTTCGGGTTGTCGCTGTACTTCCTCGCTTCCCCATGGTTGACAGTTCACAGACTGTGCAGCAGTACCATGATCTTGTGTCCGGCTCCGTCACGCATCCACCAGTGCGACCGGATTCAGCGAGTCAGACGTTGCCCACTCCGTTGCCGTTTCCTCATCAGTTTCGGATGAGGAACCCTCTGATGAGGACATGGCTGAACGAGAAGATCAATCCCCAGCCCTGCTATCCATCCAGAAGATGCTGAAGAAGGAATACGGCCCTGTCAGGCTGTGGATGAGTCTGGTTAGGACACTGTCATCCGTGGTGCATTTGGTGTCACTTGGAAGACTACACCTCCGTCCTCTTCGGTTTCATCTAGCTCTTCACTGGAAAAGGACAAGACGCTACAAGCGGTCTCGATCCCGGTTTCCGGAAGATAAGTCTGGTCTAACCTGAGGAAAGGACTTTATCAACCTTTTATAGGGTCTTCCCCTGACTGTTCAGACTCCCAACCACGTTCTCTTCTCAGACGCATCGGACGTAGGCTGGGGTGCGACCTTAGGCGGTAGGGAATGCTCGGGATTATGGAACTCGCGTCAAAGGACAATGCATTTTAACTGCAAGAAGCTTCTGGCAGTAAGTCTGACCTGGAAAAGCTTCAGGTCTCTCCTTCAAGACAAAGTAATGGAGGTCAACACGGACAACTCCCTGCTTTGATGTTCATCTCCTAGCAAGGAGGGACCTACTCTCTGACATGGTGCGAGTTCGCTAGTGACCTCCTCTCCTGTTCAACAGGTCTTGACTTTTCACTAGTAACAAATTTCTTCCAAGGCAACTTGAATGTCTTAGCAGTTTGTCTCAGTAGGAAGGGACAATAATTCCAACATATTGGACCCTCCACAGAGATGTATGCAAGAGACTTTGGGTCACTTGGGGCCATCCAACCATGGATCTCTTCGCAACCTCGATGTCCAAGAGGCTCTCAACAGACCCAGCAGTGGTTCTTTTAGATGCCTTTCTACTAGATTAGTCTCATCTAGATCTATATGCATTCCCTCCGTTCTAGTTTGTCAACAAGGTACTGCAGAAGTTCGCCTCTCACGTTGGGACAAAGTTGACACTAGTTGCTTCCCTCTGGCCCGCGAGAGAATAACTTACCGAGGTACTTCGATGGCTAGTAGACGTTCCCAGAACTCTTCCCCTAAGGGTGGACCTGCTACGTCTGCCACGCGTAAGAAGGTACTCCAAGGCCTCCACACTCTTCGTCTCACTGCCTTCAGAGTATCGAAAGACTCTCGAGAACTAGAGGTTTTTCGAAGGAGGCAACCAGAGCGATTGTTAGAGCAAGGAGAACATCCACCCTTAGAGTCTACCAATCGAAGTTGGGAATCTTCCTAAACTGGTGCAAGTCAGTATCCGTATCCTCGACCAGTACCTCTATAACTCAAATAGCTGACTTCCTCTTATATCTGAGAAAAGAGCGATCTCTTTCAGCTCCCACTTTCAAGGGTTACAGAAGCTTGTTGGCATCAGTCTTCCGTCACAGAGGCTTAGATCTTTTTAACAATAAAGATCTACAGGACCTCCTTAAGTCTTTTGAGACCACGAAGGAGCGTCGTTTGGTTACACCTGGTTGGAATTTAGACGTGGTTCTAAGATTCCTTATGTTAGACAGGTTCGAACCACTTCAATCAGCCTCCCTGAAAGATCTCACCTTAAAGACTCTTTTCCTGATATGCTTTACCAGCTAAAAGAGTCAGTGAGATTCATGCCTTCAGCAAGAACATCGGATTTTCATCCGAAACGGCTACATGTTCTACATCTTGGTTTTCTAGCCAAACACGAGCTGCCTTCTCGGCCTTGACCAATATCGTTCGTTATTCCAAACTTATCGATATGGTTGGAAAGGAACTAGAAAGAGTATTATGTCCTGTAGAGCTCTTAAGTTCTTTTTTAAAAACCTTTATGAGGCCCGTCTGAAGCTTTATGGTGTTCAGTTAAGAATTCATCTTTGCCTATGTCAGAGAATTCTTTATCCTATTATTTTCAGACTGTTAATACGAGAAGCTCATTCCCTTCTGAATGAGGAAGACCAAGCTTGGCTGAAGGTAAGGACACACGAAGTTAGAGCTATCACAACTTCCGTGACCTTTTAATAAAATAGATCTCTGCAAAATATTTTCGACGCAACCTTTTGGAAAAGCTAATCAGTGTTCGCGTCTTTTATCTTAAGAATGTCCAGTCTCTTTACGAGAACTGCTACACTCTGGGACCATTCGTAGCAACGAGTGCAGTAGTGGTGGGGGCTCCACCACTACAATTCCCTAATTCCAGAACCTTTTTAATCTTTCTCTTGAAATATTTCTGGGTTGTCCGGAAGGCTAAGAAGCCTTCCGCATCCTGGTTGATTTGGCGGGTGGTCAAATTCTTTCTTGAGAAGCGCCTAGATTAGAGGTTGTGATGAGGTCCTTTAGTATGGGTTGCAGCCCTTAATACTTCAGCACCTAGGAGTCGCTCAGCATCCTAAGAGGATCGCTAGGCTCAGTAAGGAAGACGTACTTAAAAAGGCAGAGTAATGGTTCAAGTCGACTTCCTTACCAGGTACTTATTTATTTTATGTTTGTTATTTTGAATAACGGCTAAAATAAGATACGGGATACTTAGCTTCTTTGTTAACATGTATGCTGGTCTCCACCCACCACCCTGGGTGTGAATCAGCTACATGATCATCGGGTAAGATTAATATTGAAGAATGTTATTTTCTTTAGTAAAATAAATTTTTGAATATACTTACCCGATGATCATGAATTTAAGGACCCGCCCTTCCTCCCCATAGAGAACCAGTGGACCGAGGAGAAAATTGAGTTCTTGTTGACAAGAAGTACTTGAGTACCTGCTCACAGATGGCGCTGTTGTGTACACCCCCACCTGTATAGCGATCGCTGGCGTATCCCGACCGTAGATTTCTGTCGGGCAACAGAGTTGACAGCTACATGATCATCGGGTAAGTATATTCAAAAATTTATTTTACTAAAGAAAATAACATTTTAACATTGTTATTATTCTTAAACATCTCTTGTAGTTTATTTCCGTATATCCTTTCCTCACTGGGCTATTTTCCCTGTTGGGGCCCTTGGGCGTATAGCATCCTGCTTTTCCTACTAGGGTTTTCGCTTAGGAAATGATAATAGTAGTAATAATGATGATGATTTTTATTCTACATACATACATATACCAAGGCACTTCCCCAATTTTGGGGGTAGCCAACATCAAAGAAATGAAAAAAAGGGGACATATCCTCTCTGTGTTCCTCCCAGCCTGACAAGGGACTCAACCGAGTTCGGCTGGTACTGCTAGGGTGCCACAGCAGTTTTCAAGTTTTTAAAGTAATTTGTATTTTACCTAATTACAGTTCTGTATACAAACCTAAGTCCTGTAGTTGTACTTTCCCCCCAACCACACTGTAAGTTCCAGGCCTAAGGTCAAAAGTGAGTGTCCTAGCTGACTATCGAGTGGGCAGTGCTTACCTGTTAACCTGCAAGTAGATATAAATACTTTTGCTTAAAGGACTCAGGTTTGCATTGTCAAGAAAAATGCAAATTACAAGTGAACTTGGAATAAGTTACTTATGTGTTTGGTGGATAAATTTATTGAATTTTGTGCTGTACTGTATAATTTTTCATCTTTTGCATTAACTAATTGGCTTATTCTACTAACTACTGTATATACTTATGTTAAATGTCACTTGAATACATTAACTATGAAAACCAAGAACATTATACGCTGTTTAATGCTGTTCATCACTTCCAGGAGTGACATCAAGAAAGGTAACAATTTCCGTCGGGTAGTTATTTTAGCAAATTCGCTCTATAAATTCCAGCTGAAAGGCATAGAGAACACATATGTAAGTATATCTTTTATAATTAATATATTTATTGTTTCTAAGTATTGGTTTTATTAAGTTATTTCAATCATTATGAATAAACTTAATGGAAATTCATGTTAGATTATGGACCAGCACTGTAAATCCATATACAATAATACTTTGTACCTTTGTATTCTAAAAGTTTTCCCCCCAAAAAATAAATGAAGTTCACTCAGTGGATTTCACAAGTCCTTAAACCCTTCGCTACGATGACGTCATTATACGTCAAAAACATGCCTTGAGATACAGACGGTGATGTCCAGAGATGTCATTTACAAATATAAATCATAGGGTGGTTAAGATTATTCATACAACTCGTATATCCTACAAAAGACTATAGCGCATGGTTGTATATCACTGTTCACACTAAGGAATTTTCACTAAAAAATCTCCTCCTCTCCATTATATTAGCCCCTCTTCCTTTCTTCAGCCAACCAATGAAGTCTTTGGGATTCTAACCTTTATTTTTGATTGTGTAAGAGCTATTTTGCTCACTGACCATAGTTGTTTTGGCTAACTTTACCTTTGATCTAAGGGATTAACGGGTGATTAGGTGTGGGACAGAGGTAGATGGAGAAAGCTGACCAGAAACATCGACCCCACATAGTGACCCCACATAGAATTGGGAAAAGATATAGACAAAGAAGAAGAAGAAGTAAGAGCTATTTTAGTCTTTTTGTTACCGTATGATATCACACCACTCTCTAGCCAATGGGGACATTCTCTACATGAGGCATTGCTTAAACCCCCCATAACACTACCAGCTCAGAGATGTAGGGTTCCTCACATCTTACCTCATCACCAACTGAAATACTTGCTGGGGACTGTAGTCTTCCTGGACAGTCAACTCGTCGAACGTCTTAACAAAGGCTTCGGCCGCTTTCCTGTCCGAGCTTGCAGCCTCCCCGTGACGCACCACCATATGAACGCCAGAGCGTCTCCTAAATTTTTCAAACCACCCCCGAAAAGCCTTGAACTCTGGGGGTTCCTGCTTCAATGTTCCTTCTCCAGTGTTGGCTTCGGCCTGAGCATGCACAAAATCACTGAAAATGGCGCTGACCTTCTGGCTGATTATCGCTTTGGTGATAGCGTCTCCAGCCATTTCCTTGTCCTTAATCCGGACAAGCACCAGTCTCTCCATCTCTTCATGTTGGAGAAAACAGTTAGGTCCTTAAAATGTGTTGCTGTCTTGATAGCTTCCTTTTGCTTCAGGATCGTTCCTATCGTAGACGGATTTTGGCCATAATCCTTCGCGATCACACTTGACCACATACCAGCCTCTTATTTCTAGAACATTTTCATCTTCGTCTCCATAGAAAGCATCATCCTCTTCTTTCCCTAGACATCAAAAACTTTCTTGGGACTCATGGCTAATAACGTAACATAATATCACACAGTACAATAATTATGAAGGCGCGATCACAAAAACTAAGTCAATGCGTATGATACCACTGCCGAAAGGAAAAGAAATAAGAACGCCAATGAGTAGATGCATGATGGGATACAGTACAGTAGATGCTTACCAATAGGAGAGCAGGATCTTATGGTGGTAACTATAATCTGATTAGGGAGATAACTGATGGGAGCGCAGGAGAATGGTGGCGAGTTTACGGGCTGGCGGGGCACGCATTTTAAAATCATTCTTGGACACGGTTGGGCTCTCGTACCGTACTTCCTATCGTTGCCCGAAACATTTTTCATGATGCGAGTCGTAAAAATCTTTGCATTTCGCAGAGTGAAAATTTCGTAAGCAGATTCTTTCAGGTTGAGAGGTATGACTACTTCCAAATTTGTCATATTGACTACTGTAGTGGTTTTTTTTATATATTTCGAAGGCTATCTATCGTGGAATTATTACATAATCACTTAGTAGTAATGCAATAAACATGCAAATATATAAATTGAACATGCAATTACAGGCTGTCAAAAAATATATCTAATAGTCACAAATCTCGTACACACCTACCAAGCAGGGACCGCTGCCTCGTAGCGAAGGGTTTAAATACTCTTATACACTCATTTATAAAGGTTTGAAATGGTAATTTCTAAACAATTTATACCCCCTAACATCAGAAATTAATTGAAATTGATAAATAACAATAAAAAATATAAATAAATGACAGATTAACTTTACCTTGAGGAGAGTAGTGGCTAGTTTGAAGACAGAAGCAGAGAAAGGGATTACCACTTGGGAGGAAAATCTCCCTCCTTGAGCATTTCTTGTAAAATATTGGGTTATTTCTTTTGAATGATGTTCCCTATCTAATTCACTTAATTCGTGCTTTATTGATACTGTCATCTTTCTTTTTGCACTCTTTATTTTCAGGAACTGATTTTACTTTTACTTGATAGTAATTGTCCACAAAATATGCCCATACGGCACAAAATATTTGTTTGCGGACCAATGCAATGCCTGTAAACCAAAGGGAATTTGTATGTTCGTATACTGATTTTCTCATATTCAAAGTTGCTTGTAAAAGTAAGTACTAATGTAGATAAGTTAATGTGAGTCCCTTTGTAATTGTCAGCTGTTTTGATCTTAAATTCGAATTACTTCTACAACTTTAGAATTTTTATCTTACTCTTTTTAGGTCAAGGTGATATATGAAGACAGCCAAAATACTGAAAAAATTATTCACATAATAGAGAATTATAGAAAAGAGAATGGAAGAAATACTTTATGGATACTCTTGGCTGGTGTTTTGACCTTTATGAATAATAAGGAAGCAGCCAGTTGCAAAGATTGTAAAGACCCATTGAGAATTATCCACACCAAATCCAATCAAACTGGTAAAAACTTGTTAGATTATATATTACATCTTGGTAGCTTAACCTGTGACTTTGTTCAGGATCGGTTGGGATCCAAGGAGTTAATTACCATTGCTCCCCCTTTACCAGCTCTTTTGGCAATTGAAGAACATTACAAAACTCATCAAAAGTTGCACGAGGCGGCCAAAGACCATAACCTCGTTGCAACCAAGTTCACTTATGAACATATGCATAAGAGGTACAATGAATTTTGCAGAGAGTGGACAAATAAAGCTTGTGATAGAAACAATTCATGGATAAATGTTGAACCCTTCAGGAAGTACATAATGAGTGGAGAGATAAACTTGTTTTTTATGTCCTCCAAAGATAGATATGAGATTAGATTAAAGGAATGGTTTAAGGTAATGGAGAAGTTCATTAATTTGGTTTTGGAAACCCCATTCCCAAGTGCAAGGGTCCTTAGAAAAGCTTTCCCCTCCCATAAAATGGAACATAATGAGGATCCTCCCCAAAATAAACCTGAGACTGAGGAGAAGTTTACTAAAGTAGTTGTTATCAGAAATACACCATTTACAAAGCATCTTCAGTCTTTAACGAAAGAAATGAATGTTGAATATTTGGAGGAGAATATAGATTTTGATGAAGATGGCCTGGCCTTTTTAAATGAATTACAGAAAAAACACCCAAGTAGGACACTGTATGTAGTTTTATCTGGAGTGTCTGAAATTGCAGAGCCATCTGAATTGGGGCCACCCAAGTGTAAATTGATAAACTGCAATGACCCCATTCCAGTATTTGTCATCAAGAATGACAAAGCAGGTGACCCAAAATTTAAGGATATGAGTATTGATCAGATGGTAAATACTAAAGTGAAAGGTGCATTTTCTTTTGCCACACTTGCCATTGACAAATTGAAGAATGGGTCTGGTATATTCTTAGCTCCCATTATGCCTCTCTGTGCAATTTGGTCTGGCAATGCTACCCCACACAGTCATGATGCTATTCACAGGATGTTCAAGCGAGACCCTGGTGTCCCCCATTTCATGGGGGTTGCCAGTTCATGGATTAGGAGTGCCAAGGCCTTGGAGATGAAATGGTTGGACAAAATTATGAGTAGTTTGGAGAAAGAATCTTATGCTTATGAACTTATGAAGACCTACAAAGAAGAGAGACCTCCAGTTTTAGAGTATGTGGAGGATGTTAATGTTCCTCAGTTGAAACAGGTACAAACAGCTTGGTCCAAAATGATGGCGAATATGTTCCAATATTATTTGGTGGTCAGTGAAACTAAAAGAATGTTTGAACCAGTTCCAGTTAAAACTCCTGTTAATGTCCTTGATAGAGGTAAGCATTTTCATTAATTGTTGTGTTGTTTGTGCATATGTGCAAGTGGATGTTCGTGAACTGTTAGGGCTTAATTATTTGTTAACGTGGTATATGCTTTATATTTAGTGTTTTTATGATATAGTTTCAATTTAGTTTCAGGGTATATAGTATAGTGGGAAGCTGTGTTCATGGGGAGTTTTTTTTCAGACAGTAGGACTATAGGAGTGATGGATTGTGACTGCTAAGTAATCATTATTAAAATATAGAATATAATTGATAATAGTCAGTCCAAATGTTTTATATATACTCTGGTGTGTTGGGGTTATTTTTATATTAAATTTCTACTCTGCAGAAATGGACTTGGTTCCACCTGGTGTAAATCCCTCAGAGGCTGTTGTACCATTGGATCACCAAGCTCCTGTGAATTACGTAACTCCTAACGTAGTATCAAATGCATATGCTCCTAGTACCACTCCAGTTGGATACACATATCCAGAAGCAGGCGTATCAATGAATCCTCAGTTCCCTTCAATGGGAGTCCCGCCTCATCCGATGATGGTTCCAGCTGCTTATCCTGGTGCTTATGCATATCCAGCACCATATTACAGTGGCTGGACAACTCCAGTTACTCCAACTGTAGCAGCTGCATCCACATATGTACCTTCAGTCCCAGTGGCACCAGTATCTGAAAAATCATATGCATCCACATATGTACCTTCAGTCCCAGTGGCACCAGTATCTGAAAAATCATATGCATCCCCATTTGTGCCCTCAATCTCAGTGGCTCCAGTATCTGAAACATCAGCTGCTTCTGCTGGAGCCTGTACCATCCAGGCACCACCAAAATTGAAAACAGCAATGAAAGGGCACCTTGTTATTGAAAATGTGGAAACTGACATGACTGAGGCACAAGCTAAATCACTCTTGCAGGCATTTGGAGAGATGGGAGACATGAAATGGCCTCGCAAACAAAAGGGTCAGCCTGCCCGTAAGTCTCTGAAGTTGTTTGAAAATTATTAGCGTAAATGTGTTTCATAGTGGTATTTATTAACATATATTTTAGCAGATTTTAGTAGAAGCTTGTCTCTTTTCAGGGTTTCTCATGATTCATTATAATCAACGAAAACATGCAGAGAAAGCTGAGCGCATTCTCAATTATCTCAAAGTCTTTGGTGACAATGCCAAGGTGAAACTTATTGGAGGAGATACGAAAGGTATTTGATGCTTACAGATGTTATGATTTCTTTATTGCAAATATCACATATAATTGGCCTTTTTTATATGGTTAAGTTTCCATGAAATAAAATAGACCCTATGGAGCTGTATAAACTGTTCCTTATTTTAAATTTAAGAGCCACTATATACTGTATTCTCATATGAGACAACCTCTAGATAAGACATGGTTGAAAATTAGGGAAAATTTTAGTGATATCTTATATCTGTACTGTAAAACTTCTGCTGAATTACAAAATCTTCTCTTTATAAGCTGGCTTTTGCAGCATCAGGTATCATATTGAATATTATTAATGTAAAGGTGATGTTATTACAAATGTTTTACGTACTGTATCTTTAGAAATTTAAGTTAAACAAAATAGCAAAGCTAATTTCATATCATGTATGTTTCCTTACCAATCACAACGAACGAGCGAATGAACGCATTTACACATCCAAGTGATAAATAATAATACTTATAGCTTTTAGTAAACTGTATGAAAGCTGTTAGTCTATACCATATTGGTATTTTTGTTATGTTTATTACAAAATGTTTTTTATAAGTTTGGAAATTTTATTGATAATACTTTTTGTAGTTTATATGTGAGCAGCTTATCGTCCATAGTGATAGCTTGAAATCATCTGATGATAAAAACAGCTGAGGGTGTTTACATTGTTTTAGCTGAGTTTGCATTGAGGAAAGTAAATTCATTGATATGTAATAGGGAGCCAAAGTCATAACGTCAGTTACCACGGCAACGGCCAATCTGGTTCAAGCGTATACATTATTCAGAAGGATCCTAGTGCTGGATGATTGCTTTCAGCATAATGTAGTTGACTTACTAATTTTCTGATGACAAATAATTGTTAATGCGTGTTTAAAACCTCTACAATTCAGATTACAAACTATCCTTTTCCTATTCAAATGGGATAATGACTGGAAAAGTCAAGTTAAAGGGTGGCTGTGTTAGAAAACTGGCAAGTTCCTAAGTCTGTGAGTGACTAAAACAGATGTTGTGAACCAGCACATGCCAATTTGACGTTGGACTTTGGTTCCCTGTTATTTCAAGGAATAAACTCTTTACTATGAATTCTTCTTCTTCTTTGTCTGCATCTTTTCCCACCTTTATCTGTGGGTCGATGTTTCTGGCCAGCATTCTCCATCTACCTCAGTCCCCCTTTTTATCTTGCGTTTAGAAATGACCCTCAGTATCCCACTGGTTTCTTTACGCAAGATAAAAAGCGGGACAGAGATAGATGGAGAATGCTGGTCAGAAACATCGACCCCACATAAAGGTGGGAAAAGATGCAGACAAAGAAGAAGAAGAAGAATTCATAATAAAGAGCTTATTCCTTGAAATAACAGGGAACCGAAGTCCAACGTCAAAGGAATAAGCTCTTTATTATGAATATGTGTCAATAATATATAAAGTAAAAAGGGCTTTGTTCCAGCACTATATACAAACCCTTTTGATATTGAATGTATATTTTGGTGACAGCTGAAACTAGTTATGAGACTTTTAAGAGAGTTATAACTATCCAGAGCTAGTTAGCGGGGGTGTAGACCTGTCAACCTGCTCACACTAGTAATATTAGGTCACTTTTCATTTTGGCTCGGAAGAGAACAGATGTCGTTCTTTCCCGCAAACTTGACAATAAACATCTGGTCTAAAACTTAAAACTTTCCCTTTCTCATTTCTGGTGTGCTTGACATGAGGATTGATTAAGTGGGTTTGTCCTGCCAGAGAAGGGCGCCTTTATATCAGCTATGGAGACTGATCCTCACAGTCTTTTTCCTGTGTGCAGGACTCTTACCTGCTTGAAGGCATCTCCTTGTGCCGAGTGTAGGGGGTGGCCTCCCTCCCAGTGGAAGCAGTACAGTAGATGGTGGAAGAAGGGAAGGAGGGATTCTTATCCTTTGGGGTTGTCCTCGAAGGTGAAGAAACCTTGCTGTCTGACTTTTGCCATAAGGGAGTTTCTCTCTGCTGACACGGTGCATCAGGTGTAGCCTTCCTTGTGGCTCACAGGTTCCCTGTGCAAGGAACAGCTTCTCAAGGTCCTGCGTCTGGGGACACGCTCGATACTTCGGAGATTGGAGGTCTTGTACTGAAGGAGTGTTTCATGTCTCTGGATGTAGCGACCTCAGCCTCTGCTTGTCCACCTTACATTTGGCCTTCTTCGACGGCCAAACGTGAGCAGATGCAGACGAGTACCCCCGGGGCTAGTCGTCAGGGGATCCCTCCGAGATGAACTAGGAAACTAGCTTCGGCCATGTTCCCTCGGTAACTCTCAATGCCGCCCTTCTCTCTGGGTTCTTCCAGCATGGCAAAGGAAAGCAGAGTGAACTGCCCAGAGGGCTTCCTCCAGGTGTTGGGCAACCTTCCTGTTTGCAGGAGAGTCGCCCTTCACCAGCTGTAGTAGGGGACCCTCTCGCTTGCACGGAGGGCTTCTACCTGCTGTTCTATCTAAACGCCAGTGTAACAACTCAGCCTTACTCACCCTCTGGTGCCCAAACATCTGAGCACGTAGGGTAGGGTAAGGCTGTTCGTCTTTCATCTTCAGGAGAAAGGACGATCAGGGGTGCTTTTCTCCAAAGCGCGCTAGTTTGGAGAGATGTAGAGCCTAGTCTAGCGGACGAGTGTTGCACACTGTGCACCCAAATACATGGCAAGGTGGGCGGGTCAGCTCCTCTGCCTGATAATATTTTGCGCGCTCTTCCGACTAAACGCCATGTTCATTTTAGTGAGTTTGTCATCCCTCTCTCGCTAGTGTGCAAAGCTTCATCTTTGCTCACTCCACAGGTGAGCGCTATGTCAGTCATCAGGTCATAAGATGACCTTGAAGATGGTTTTCCTGTTAGCCCTGGCCTCTGGGAAGAGGGTAGTGAGCTACACGGTCTGCCCCACAATGTTGCCCATTCAAGGAGAAAGGGCCAAGTGACACTCTGCTTCGTCCCTGACACTCAAAATTCAACTGTAGTGGATCCTAGATTTGGGTGCATCCGGTTTTAGAGTCTTCTTTCTGTAATTGATGACCCAGGTTAGCTGTTACTTTGCAATGTGAGGGGCATTGAGGAAATACCTTAAACAAACCACTGGGTCTCATCCACAGGTTAACAGACTCTTTGTATGTACGGGAAGAGTAAAGAGGACTAGCACTAAGAACTTGGTCTCTTGGATTAGACAGGTAATCAAGTGGGCTCTTCAATCAGACCCCACTCTGCCTAACCGTAGACCTATAGCCTACAATGTCAGGGGTATTAGCACATCCCTGGCATTATAAAAAACTTCTTTTTGATGCAGGTGTTACAAGCGGACGTGTGGAAATGTCAAACTTTGTTCACAACCTACTGCCTGCAAGACGTAACCCACAGGAACCTCGATATGTCCTGTGGTGACTGCACAAAGCATGGTCACAAACATCTCAGCTCCTTTGTAGAATAAGTAGCGGTCAGTTGAAAGCAGATACACCCATTATAAGACTTGAATGAATGTGCGAGTGACTAGCCTCCTCGTTCTTCATTCTCACCTCTCTTGTAGCTTCAGCATCCGAGGAACTTTTCAAGCTGACCTCCTCTGACTGCAGGTGGGTACCTGCAATCCCTTGTGTAACCTCATTTATGTGATATATATTTGTTATGTCCCTGATCTCTGTGCGAGGCAGAATTGGTCAATGTCTTGGTTAAGTGTGGAGTTTAGCTCCAATATTGATCTTACCTAGTTGAGTCACAACTCAGGGTTAAGTTCTAATACCTTCTCACAAATTGCTCAGGCCTTCAAGCTCTGCACATATTCAAGATTAGAGAGATGACAGGTTGCATCGAAAACAGTTCGTGCGAAGCTCAGAGTAGCACCCAGGGACAGTTACCATGTAGTTGGTTCGGAACTTCCACCCATTTTATGGTGATTCTCCATTGTAAATAATGAAAGAATTTGTATATAGTGCCAGAACAAATGATAAATTTGGAAATAATTTGTATTTTTCCTAACTACTGGTAGAGTAGTCGTTGACTTACCACCAAGATAGGGACCGAGAGGTACGTCACGTCGTAAGTCAATCTGGACATATGTCAAACTTGAAAAGTATAGTTTACATAGATTTATTGTGCTGCATCATGATTCCATAATCATCTCGGTCGTATTGTATAAATATTTTCTTGCTGTATATCTATTTCATTTTCTTGTTTCATAGGATATCATATACAGTGCAGTTATACCTTTTGATACGAAAGTTTCTTTATACAAAAAATTCATGATACGAAACGAGATACAAAGATTTTTTCACATGATGTTAAGAAAAATTTTCCATCATAGGAAACGAGATACAGTACAAGATTTGCTTGACCGCCAAGAATAATTTTATTTTCGTGCGCCGCTAAAATAAACTCTCCACCATCTTCCTGCTCTCTCATTGGTTATCTCTCTACTTTGATGCTAGTTACTGCCATAAGATCCTGCTCTCCTATTGGTCAGCTTCTATCCTATCATGCATCTATGTATCAGAGTTCCTCAACCATTTTGTTTTGGTTGCACTTTCGTTCAGATTGAATTCGTGTAGGGGATTTCGCTTTCGTGCTTTTGTTTACTGAACTGTATTGTGTTGTGTTTTTCAACTCTTACATTATTAGCCATGTGTTCCAAGACTGTTGCTGATGTTCAGGGAAAGAAGAAGGGGATACTTTCAATGGAGACGAAGCTGGAGATAATCAAGAAGTATGAGACTGGCATGTGGTTGAGTGAGATCGCTAAGGAATATGGCCAAAATCTGTCGACGATAGGCACCATCCTTAAGCAGAATAAAGCCATCAAAGTAGCAATACCTAAGGGCATGACTGTTTATTCCACCAAGAGGAGCTACGCCCATGATGAGATGGAGAGAAATTGCTGGAGACGTAATCACCGAGACGATAATCTGCTAGAAGGCCAGCGCCAGTTTCGGTGATCTTGTGCAAGCTCAGGCCGAAGATGACGCAGGAGAAGGGACATCAAAGCCGGCACTCCCCAAGTTTAAGGCTTCTCGGGGGTAGTTTGAAAAATTCAAGAAACCGTTTGGCATTCATTCGGTGATGTGTCATGGGGAGGCTGCCAACGTAGACACAAAAGCAGCCGAAGCTTTTGTTTAGGCATTCCCGTAGCTTTTGTTAAGATATTTGATGCGTTGATTCTCCAGGAAGGCTACAGTCCCCAGCAAGTCTTCAACTGTGATGAAACTGTGCTTTTTTTGGACGTACATCACAGCGAAAGAGAAGGTACCGGGCAAAAGTCTATGAAGGACAGGCTTACCCTTGCACTCTGTGCATACGCCAGTGGTGATTGTTAGGTCAGTCCCCTACTGATGTGTTATTCGGAGACTCCTCAAGCCTTCAAGACCCACAAAGTGCTAAAGGAAAAACTTTTGGTGATGTGAAGGGCTAATGCAAAAGCCTGGGTAATGAGACTTGTACGCTTAGTGGGTAAATCTGTTTCAGTTCGACTGTCAGAAAATATTTAGAAGATGAAATGTCTGCTGGTGTTGGACAATGCCCCTGCTCACCCTCCTGGCCTAGAGGAAGATATTCTTTTGGAGTATTCCTTCATCAAGGTTCTTTATCTTCTGCCTAACACCATCCCACTCCTCCAGCCCATGAACTAAACAAGTTATTTCCAACTTCAAGAGGTTCTATACAAAACAGCTCTTCAGGAGTTGTTTCGAAATCACTGAAGGCACAAATCTCACCCTGCATCAAATTTTGGAAAGAGCATTTCAACATTTTCATATGCCTCCAACTTATCGATCAAGCTTGGGAGGCGGTTTCGAGGCACACCTTGAACTCTTTGTGGAAGGGGCTGTGGCCTGATGCTGTCTCCGCACGAGACTTCGTGGGATTCGACATGGGCCCAGCTCAAGCCAAAGCCGAAAAAGTGGACGATCCGGAAACTGTTCTGCAATGTGAGGTTGAGGAGATTGTTACGCTCGATGAGGCCGACATCAATGAGCTTCTCGAGGAACACCAAGAAGAGCTTACGACGGACGATCTGATGGAGGTGACGAGGAGAAGGACCCTGTGACAACCGCAGTAATTAAGGAGGCTCTAGCTTGCTATCATAATATGGGAGCTTTTGTAGAAAAGAGACACCCCTAAAAGGTTTACATAGGTCATGTTCTTCCGCAGTGCAATGATGTTTGCCCGACTCATTTCAGGAACATTTTAAAAAGCAGGCAGAAAAAAGCTTACTTTGGGAGGAATTTTTTAAAGAGGCCATCAGTAGGCCAAGAGGAAGCTCAAAGTGATCTGAAAAAGCAGAAAAGTGGAAGTGAAGAAATTGATGAAATTTAAAAAGTACAAAACATAAACTAGAAAGGAATGAAAAATTAGAAAAGAGCAAAAAAAAACTTTATTTGAAATTTTTTGTAAAGTTGAGTGTTAAGGTTTTCTGCCATTTGTTAATTTGTTTCATAAAGCAGTGTTAATGTTTTCTGAAGTTTGTCCTCCTCCTCTTCCATCACTTTCACTTTCAGCACTCATAACAACCAATACAGACCCATGAAATACATTGTATCATTATTCAATATTTTAAATATGGGAATACTAAAATTAATTGATAGCCTGTTAAAAGGAAATCACTTGATTTGCCTGCTCATTTTTAGTGATTGCCTGGCATACAATATGAACTTGACAGATATTAAAACTTTTCTCTATGTTTTTTTTTATATAAAATGGATATTGTATACAGTGAACCCTCGTTTATCGCGGTAGATAGGTTCCAGACTCGGCCGCGATAGGTGAAAATCCGCGAAGTAGTGACACCATATTTACCTATTTATTCAACATGTATATTCAGACTTTTAAAACCTTCCCTTGTACGTAGTACTGTTAACAAACTACCCTTTAATGTACAGAACACTTAATGCATGTACTACAATACCCTAAACTAAAACAGGCACAAATATTAAAGGCGATTTAAATCATGCATTTCCTAAACACGCTAAAAAGCACGATAAAAAATGGCAACCAATGTTTTGTTTACATTTATCTCTGATCATAATGAAGAAACAAACTGGAGGTAGAGCTTTGCTTATTACCCAGACATATTTCCCATACTTTTCCCTTAGAACTACATCACATCTTCCTACTTTAGATATATATATATATATATATATGTGTGTGTGTATATATATATATATATATATATATATATATATATATATATATATATATATATATATATATATATATATATATATATATATATATATATATATATATATATATATATACAGTATATATATACATATACATATATACATACATATACATATATATATATATATATACTGTATATACTGTATATGGGTTATGGAAAATATCCGCGAAGTGGTGAATCCGCGATGGTCGAACCGCGAAGTAGCGAGGGTTCACTGTATTATCAATAAATGAAAACATAACTTACCAATACAAATTAGTTCATTTTATACCAGAAAGTATATTATTTCTAAGGAAATGTTTTCACTTTTGATGTAATCACAGTGTAAAAGTGGTCGCAAAGTCAAACAGTCGTAAGTCAACAACTGCTTTCATACATGTATAAATCTAGAGTTATTTACACATACTGGTCCAGCCATCACCTTTCCCCCCAAGAAGTCTTGCCTGCAATTTCAAAGTGACATATTTTTACTAGTGCGAGTGTGAGTGGGGTGGCAGGTCTACTCCCTGCTCCCCCACGCTAACGAGTGGTGAGTAGTTACACCTTGCATAAAAGTCTTACAGATAGTTTCAGCTGTCACCAAACAATATCTCCTCTGTAAATAGCTCAAAGTTTGGATAGTTATTAATGTACAAATTATTTCCAAATATTTCATTTATTGCCTGTATGTTATCAGTTTATTTCATAATGTGGATCTTTTCTTAGACATGAATTGTAGGATTTAAAGGTTGTCTTATATGCCGAAATACACAGTATGTTGAATTGCATTATCAATGGAGATGAAGTATTTTCAGAGCTTTTTATTCATGTGGAATAATTAGTGATAAGTTATTTGGAATAATAAAATTTTGATTGAATATGTAATGATATGGCTTTATAACTTTTTATTCAAATTCAACAAGGTGAAACCAAACTTGAGAGTGAAGACTTAGAGATGCTGCTGAGTATTCATGATATCTTGGACAGAATTAAAAAGAACAAAATGAACAAAGTACAGCAGATATACCCACAATTAGAGCAGAACAAAGTTGGACCTACTGTGGCTGAAACTGTGGGTCTACCTCAAGTACCTGCATCTGTGAGCCATATTCAAGTGCCTGCATTTGTGGATCCACCTAAAATCCTTGCAAGTGTGGGTCCATTGTCTACAAGTGTGGGTCCAGTTCAAGTGCCTGAAACACCTGTACTTACAATAGTCGTGAGCAACTTTACCGACATTGTACCAGTGAAGGATGTTAAGGAAATGTTTGTAGAATTAGGAGCGTGTGATCAAGGTGTTCTTATAAAAAGTGAGTAATAAATTTAAAGGAAATTGTTCATGAAGAACAAGGTTTTATTGGTAAATGATTTAGGATTTCATGTCGAATGAATTATTTATGTACTTGAGAGCTGATATTACAAAATATTCCTAATTTTCGAGTAATTAAATGACCTTTGATTTTCTAGATGCTCTTCACTTCACTTTTAAGGGAGAACCAGCAGTGATAAAAGTGTTGTCAGGATTTCGGTTTCCTGATAAGAAGATGGAAGTAATTGGTAAAACTGCTACTGATGGTGAGTAAGCATCATTTGTTTATGGGATTTGATTTGTATTTAGTATAGTATTCTTTTTATATTGAGAATTTTTTTTCTCTAGGCATACTCCCCCTGGGGGATAGCACGGACTACAGTATATCTTACGATGGCTATTAGTGAATACTTCTTGTGTCAAACGAGACAAATGGATATTTTCATTACATTTTTGTTCAACATAAAGTCTATTGCTGATGTGTAGTTTTACATCTTTTGACGGCTATTTATTGTGGAATTATTGGTATAACGTAGTCACTTCAATGCATGTAAAGTTTCTCCTCCTCATAAAATCACAATGCTTTACCATTATGTAACACAAATTTTTAAAATATTATTCTGTAATTGCTTCACAATGAATGAAGAATTATTTTGGTTGTTCAGAGGGAAATACAATGGAAAACAAAACAAACATTTGAAAAATTTATTTTGCAATCAGCACTAAAACAAATAGACATGAAAATGTAGGTTATTGTAGAGTAAGTATATTGGATGGTGACAAATCTTTTATATAGCGGATCCGCGACCTCATAGTGAAAGGGTTAATAGGTTATACTGTTCTCTGTATGACGGATGATCAAATCCACAAATACAGAACCCGTGAAAACTGAGGTCCGACTGTACTTTGCCCCTGGTCCCTGGAATAAGTGATGCAAATAACACCAGTGATTCAGCAGTGATCCCAGTCCCAACACTGTTGGTGACTCCAGTACCATTAAGCCCATTGGTGATCCCCATAGTGTGCCATAAGCCAAGGTATTAGCTAAGTAGTCTGCTCAGAAGACTTCTGCTAATAGGGAAGGGAAAGTGCTGAGATGGGAAGGGCGTAAGAAGGCTCATTGGGTGGTAAACCATGTGCTTGCCACCCTGTTGTGTGTCCCTTGTGATTAGCTTTTAGTGCCATTCCCCTTTGCCCTTCTATCCGGTTTCTTCTTGTGGGTGCCACAAATGAGCCAAGTACTACACATGCATGTTATACCTCTTAAATTTGTTTCAGGAAATTTCTTATAATCACCTTATCCCCAGACCAACCCATAAAGCTCTAGATCTCTGGAAATTGCAGTCTGCCCTAAACATTACACATTTTCCTCTTTCCTTATACACATGACTACACTATACAAACCAAACTATTCTTTTACTGTAATTGTTTTGTGGCTACTTTTCCCTTCATATGGGTAGAAGAGAGACTTTAGCTATGGTAAACAACTTTTCTAGGAGGACACTCCAAAATCAAACCAATGTCTCTAGTCCGGAGTAGTGCCATAGTCTCTTTACCATGGTCTTCTACTATTGATGCCTGATGATTTACCCAGAAAAAACATTTGTTCCGTAACTGAAATACAAACCACGCTATTTAATAGGGGTATTACTTTCGGCGTAGCTGAAATGACGAGCAATTAATTTTTAGCGAGGGTTTACTACCCACACCGCCAGTTAGCAGGGGTAGGGGAGGGTAGCTTGCTACCCCCCCACCCCCCTCTCACACACCTGTGCTTGAGCTCACTTTGCTCTCGGCTCGGATGGTGGTCGGACGTGTCTGTTCTCATCCTCGCCGTCATATTGGCAGCCATTTAATTGCTTTTGTTCTTTCTAGTTCTAGTTTCTGTGTATGTTAAGTTGGCCTCTGCGATCATGCGCACCTGCCCTGGTTTTCGCGACCGCCCCTGTGGAACGTTCATGTCGGCGGTCGAGACTTATCCTCACGCCCTTTGTCCTTCTTGTAGGGGCCAATGGTGTGATAGTATCAACAAGTGTAGGGAGTGGTCTACCTCCCAGTGGGAGAGGTTTTCGCGATGACGGAAGAAGTCCAAACGGGATATTTCTCCTTCGAAGGTTGCTTTGAAGGGAAAAAAACCCAAGGCCTCTTCTTCCGTTGCCCAAACCTCCTCCGAAGCTCCCATTCGGTCGGTCTCTTTTGAGAGACCGTCAAGTGGTAGCGTAGACCGATTTATTGTTAACCAACCTCGGGTCTCGAGAGATGACGTTGCTTCCCCTAGCGAAGCAGCTCCACCTCTCCCCCTGGGGGAGGTCATGTCACTAACCTCTTTGTTTCAGCTTTGGTCCTCCTTGGGGCTTACGGGTTCCCCCTCCAAGGAGGTTTTGCTTAACTACATCCAATTGGGTGCTGCTGTCAAGCAATCGTTGTCACCGTCAGAGGTTGATCCTCTGTCTCTTGTCGACGTTGTGGTGTCAGAGGTATCCAATGCGGTTTCACCCATCTCTTCCACTCCAGACTTTACGGTTGCTGACGGCTTAGTTTCTCCCATTCCTGATCAACCTACGAGGGAGAAACTAAGTCCATCGTCAGTCTCTCCTGCTAGTGTTTCTCCCCCTCATGGGAGTTCATTTACAGAGACTCCTCTTCGGAGGATTGCTGAAGGTCAGTTTACTGATCCAACGGCCCCCAGAGGGTGCATCCGTCGGAAGGGCCTCTTCGCCATAGAGGCCTTCCTTCACCTGCGGTGAGGAGGCGCCTCTTTGGTTCAACATCTATGCAGTCCCCCTCAGAGGAGCCTCTAGACCGATCATCCGTCACTGCACCTGCATTAGTCCTGGACCCCTCTGCAGATCGTTCGCGATCTCCTTCGGTGGAAGGTCGTCCTTTTAAAGGACACGTCGACCTTCCACCCGACAGACCTGCCAAACTGCTGTCGCCATTCCTGCATGAGCCTAACAAGGCTCCAACTGAACGTGCTGTTGCGCGCCAACAACCTACGCGCTACGCGCCCACGAAACCTGACAAGCGCTCATTAGTAGCTCGTCATGCCCCATCACTACGCGCTGATCTCCCTTATCCTAACACAGGGCATCAAGAGCGTACGCGCCAACATGCGCATACGCTTCAACAAGAGCATAGCTCCACCATGCACCATGCGCGCCCTCATGCGCACATGTGCCAACGATCTCCTGTGCGCCCTGAGCACACTGCGCCCACGCGCCAATGATCTCCTATTTGCCAGCGCCCACCTGCGCACCAACACTCACCTGCGCGCCAACGTTCTCCTGTGCGCAAATTACCTGCTTGCCATCGATCTCCTGCGCAACAGTGCTTTCCTGTGCGCCAGCGCTCTCCCGCGCGCCAACATTCTCCTGCACGAAGGGATACTGAAGTTATCTATATATTCATTTAGAATATTGTTAGCTATTTGTATTTTTACAATGTTCAAGAAATGTTTTGAGTAAAATAGCTAAATTAGGCAATTTACAAGATATGGTAATTGTTCAGACTAAAATAGCTAAGTTAAGTAGTAATTGGTAATTATTTATTTGCGGTGGCGAATTGTTGGTGGAGAACTATCTTTGGTGGCGAATTGTTGGTGGAGAACTATCTTTGGTGGCGAATTGTTGGAGGCGATTTGTTGGCGGCTAATTGTCATAATCTGAGGGGGCCCATGTGCTGCACCACACGACCTCAGGCCTCTGGTCAGAGTCAGAAAAGTACCTTCACATAAATCTCCTAGAGATGAAGGCCATCTTTCTAGCCCTTCAACAGTTTCAACAGTACCTGGAAAGTCACTCTGTGGTGGTGATGAGCGACAACACCACAGTAGTGGCCTACATCAACAAACAAGGAGGTACTTTTTCACAGCAACTATCCCATCTAGCAGTAGAGATACCGAGATGGGCCGAAATCCACTCGTTACCACTATCGGCACGCTTCATTTCGGGCAAGAGGAATGTACTCGCCGACAACCTGAGCAGAGCATCTCAGATAGTGAGTACTCAGTGGTCTTTGGATCATCTAGTAGCCAACAAAATCCTGACTTTGTGGGGTTCTCTGACTGTGGACCTCTTCGCAACTGCCCTAAACTTCGGGCTCCCGCTGTACTGTTCCCCAGTCCCAGACCCCAAGGCTCTCTGGCAAGATGCTTCCCAACAACGGTGGGACATATTCGACGTTTACGCCTTTCCCCCGTTCTGTCTGATGAGGAGGGTACTTGACAAGACCAGAACATCGGTCAATCTTTTATTGACCCTCATAGCTCCGCTATGGCATCACGCAGAATGGTTCCCGGACCCCCTGCAACTCCTAACGGAGCAGCTAAGAGAACTCCCTCCACGACACAATCTACTCAAATAACCACACGCCAACCTCTTCCACAAAGCCGTAGGTTCACTACGACTTCACGCCTGGAGACTATCCAGGTCTGAGAGAGGATTTTCGCAACAAGTTGCTCTCAGGATGTCTGGACACCTTTGAAAGTCATCAGCAGCAGTTTACCAGGCAAAGTGGAAAGTCTTCTGTGGTTGGTGTTGTGGAAGGGGTATCTCTCTACTCAATGCCACTATTCCAGCAATAGCGGAGTTCCTCGTGTATTTGCGTGAAGAAATGCGCCTATCAGTCTCGGCAGTGAAAGGCTATTGCTCAGCCTTAAGCCTCGCCTTCAGGCTGAAAAGAAGACATTTCTCCATCGCTAGAACTTTCTCTACTCATATGGAGTTATGAACTTACCTGCCCTCAGTTGGAAGTGAGACCTCCCCCATGGAATGTGGTTCGAGTTTTCAGGTCTCTTAAGAGACCTCCCTATAAACCATTACGCCAGGCATCAGATCGCCACCTAACTTGGAAGACGGTATTCCTGCTAGCTTTGGTCTCGGCCAAGCGAGTCAGCGAACTTCATGGTCTCTCGTATGACATCGCCCATTCAAGGGGATGGGGGGAGGTAACGTTCAGCTTCGTCCCTGAGTTTATTGCTAAGACTCAGAATCCTGGAGTGGTGGATCCTCGATTCGACTCCTTCCGGATTTCTAGTCTCCGTACTGTAACAGATGACCCTGACCATCTCTTACTATGCCCAGTAAGGTGCTTGAGGCTGTACCTCAAAAGAACAGCTGCAGCCCGTCCTCATGTACCAGCTCTATTCGTCAGCACAGGAAGGACTAAGAGGAGGATCACCAAGAACACCATCTCTGCATGGATTCGTAGGGTCATTGACCTGGCCTTGAATCCAGACCCTCCTCCATCACGTCCCCCTAGAGCACATGATGTCGGGCATAGCTACGTCCCTGGCCTTCAAAAGAAATTTTTCAGTGACGCAGGTTCTTCAAGCTGGGGTTTGGAAACGTCAAACAACATTCACATCCCACTCCCTGCAAGACTTGACTCACAGGAGACTCGATATGTTCGCTATCGGCCCTGTGGTGGCTTCACAACAGCTGGTTTAGAACCTCAAACTCCTTATTGGACAAGTAGCAGAAGGTTGAGGGCATTGTTACCCGGTTTTAGTCTGCATGAATGAAAAGGTTTGACTGGCCCTTATTCTTTTCTTCATCATCCCCTCTCTTGGGGAAAGCAGCATCCTGGGTTCTCTGCATAGCTGACCTCAAACCACTGCAGGTAAACCATGCTCCCTTGTGTTCCTAGCATTAAGATTAATACTGTTACGTCCCCATACCCTAACGAGGTGGTATTGGGAAAGTCCTAGTCTACAAGTTTCCATCTAAAGAACTTCAGAACAACTTCCTAGGACGAGTCACACTTCTCATACCTTCACACACAGCTTGCGTAGGCCACAGTCCTTGTGTAGCAAGGTTCTAGCGAGGAGCAGGGACTCTCCTTATTTCTTGGGTGCTGACATACTCAAATAACAAGCCCCGGGCAAAGCCAAAAGCCAGACTGGCTGGGACGTCCACCCTTGCTAATAGGTGGTCTGTATTCCAGTTATGGAACAAATGGCAAATTTGTAGATTATTTGTATTTTTCCTAACTATACAAACCTTAGCTATTTAACCAAACTTGCCCGCCAGCCTATCCCCCTTGAAGTCCTACCTCCAAGCAAAGTGAGCTCAAGCATCAAGCACAGGTATGTGAGAGGGTGGGGGTGGTGTTAGCAAGCTACCCTCCTCTACCCCGCTAACTAGCGGTGTGGGTAGTAAACCCTCGTTAACCCTCTTACCCCCAAAGGACGTACTGGTACGTTTCACAAAACTCATCCCTTTACCCCCATGGACGTACCGGTACGTCCTTGCAAAAAACTGCTATTTACATTTTTTTTTTTTGCATATTTTTTATAACTTTTTGAGAAACTTCAGGTATTTTCCAAGAGAATGAGACCAACCTGACCTCTCTATGATGAAAATTAAGGCTGTTAGAGCAATGTAAAAAAAAATATATTGCAAAATGTGCTTGAAAAAAATAACCCCTGGGGGTTGAGGGTTGGAAAGATCCAAATAGCCCGGGGATAAAAGGGTTAGAAATTAATGGCTCGTCATTTCAGTTACGCCAAAAGTAATACCCCTATTAAATAGCTAAGGTTTGTATAGTTAGGAAAAATACAAATTATCTACGAATTTGTCATTTTTAAATATAAAACTTACCCGCTGGTTATATAAAAGAGCTGAAGTCCCTGACGCCAGGGCAGAAAATTCAAATCTCGCGCTATCGAAGATACGCCAGGTGTACCAACCGCACCCTAGCGGTAGAACAGGTGGAACTACACACCAACTCCAGTTCTTCTCTCTGCCGTCATAGCTGACTGACATACAGAAGTTCGCTCTCGTGTTTTTACTCTCTTGGGAAGTTGTTTGGTGATGTACAACGTTCTTTTTTGAGTTTAAGCTATCGTTGATTAATTTTCCTTGGTTCTTATCTTGAAATCTTTTTGTTTGAGATTTTCTTTATTGTTTTTTCCCTTACTTTTTGCTTGTCGGTCTCTCACGTTAATTTTTAAAATGGCCGACTCCTCCCCTGCTCAGCGTAGGTGTGTTAGTGAGGGTTGTCGTACACGACTTCCTAATGGATCTATTGATCCTCATTCTATTTGTGTAAAATGTAGGGGTAAATTTTGTTCATTAGATGATAGGTGTAATGAGTGTCTTTCCTTAACTAATGATGATTTTGTTTCTTACGATCGTTATGTTAGGAGATTAGAGAGAGATAGAGTTAGGCGTAGTTCTTCCCGATCTGTGGATAGAACCTTACCTAATTTACCTGTTCCTAATCCTGTTCCTTCCCCTGTGGTGGTAGATCAGGAACCTACTATGAAGGACATGTTTACTGCTATTTTGTCTCTTGGTGAGAAAGTTGAGTCCTTAGCAGCCGATAGAAATACTATCTTTTCAGAGTTAAAGGTATTGAAAAACCGTGATCCTATCGGAACTGTGGAAAGTGTTTCAGTGTCTGATGTGGTACCGAAGAATCGTGACTCTCTCGGTGTTGTGACAAGTGTTGATAATGTGGTTAGTGTTGCGGAAGGTGCGTCGACACGAGTGTCTGATGTGGTACCGAAGAATCGTGACTCTCTCGGTGTTGTGACAAGTGTTGATAATGTGTTTAGTGTTGCGGAGGGTGCGTCGGCACGATCTTGTCGTTCACCTAGCCTTAGACCTCTTTCGAGCTCTCGAACCCATGGGAGAAGTAATGTCGAACGGCTTAAGGGAACGAGAAGCATCATCAATCGTGCAGACGTCCCCTCGAACGTTCCTGTTGCCGTAGCTCAGGTCGTTCACCCTCATCGTAGGAAAGGTGAGGTTCATACGTTATCCCTGTCTTCCGATGAAGGGTCGGGGAGTGAGATCTGGCGGCGAGCGTCGAGACCGCTTAAACGCTCCCATGTTGATTCACAGCGTCGGGAATCGCCTGTGCGGCCAGGATGTAGTTCGTGGGGTTCACCGGAACGTTTCCGTTCTCCCAGCGCTTGCACTCCGGCCAAACGTTCAGATCACCGTGTTCGTGCGGATATGATTCCTTCCGATTCGGACCTTGTAACTATTCATGCACCTCCTCTTCCATCGGATTGGCTTTCTTCCCCTGAAATGCGTGGTGACATTAGTGCGAATCTTCCTTCTAGGAGTTCTGTTGATCCGAAATGGACTGCGCTTTTGTCTATGAAGGAACAACTCTCGTCGTTGATGGATTCTTATCAACCAGGTGTTGGCGTTGTGTCTGGGCGTTCGATGTCAGACCAGTTATCGCACAAACGTTCGATGGTATATGGCCTTGACGAGTTATCACTTAGACGGTCTCCCATTCACAGTGTTCAACGCCAGGTTGATTTTGATGAGTCGCGTCAGAGAGTTTTGGTTGACCAGTTTGCGTTTTCTGGTCGCGGGGAAGAGCATCGGCGTCGACAAGTGGACGAGACGCGGCAACACTTTGAAGTAGTGGATCGCCCGCGGCAACAACTTTTGGACGCGGCGCGTCAAAACATTGGTTTACAGCGGCGACATCCTGACTACTTTGATCGCTCGCAGCAACAGTCCTCGGACTTTACGCGACCTCGCGGCGATCTTCAACAGTTACCTTCTGATTTCAAGCGTTCTTCTGTTCAACAACAGTCGAATTCTAAGCGGTCTAAGCAGTTGTTGGTTGAGGATGATCGTCTACATGTCCGTGTTTCGCATCAATCTACTTCTACTTCTCCCCACCAAATTGACTCAGATGTTGGCCTTGACAGGCAGTCCCATCCAGACGTTGTTCCTTCGGTTCAGGCTGCAGCTGTTGCTGCACTGCCAGAAGACGAACCAGAGGAAAAGTCGGATGAGGATAATCCTATTGAGGAAGTCTCTGAGAATGAGGAGGAGAAGCATTATCAGCATGCTGTGGACCTTCGCAAGTTTATGCTTATTTTGACTGGAATTTTCCCGGATTCTTTTACCCCTGTGGCCCCTCGTTCTCCGCCTTCTGAATTCATCTTAGGTAAATCTACTAAGGTTCCAGTTTACACCAAGATGGTTCTTTCTCGATCTTCTAAGCGGGCCTTGAAGTTAATGGGTTCTTGGTTGGACTCCAAGAAAGCTTTTGGCAAGACGGCCTTTGCCTTTCCTCCCGCTAGGTTAGCCTCTAAATCTAGTGTGTGGTATGAGACTGGTGAAGTGTTGGGCTTGAGTTTTCCTTCTTCTGCACAAGGGGATTTTTCAAGTTTGGTAGATGCTTCTCGTCGTCTTGCCTTAAGGAAGACGAAGATTTGGTGGTCCATTCCAGAGTTCGACCATTTGCTTAAAGGTCTTTTCAGGGCCTTCGAAGTTTTTAATTTTTTGGACTGGGCTTTGGGGGCTTTGAGTAAGAGGGTCTCTGATATGACGGAAACGGACACTAGTGGTTTGGTTCATTTGATGTCCTGCTTGGACAAAGGTGTGAGAGATGGCTCCAACGAACTTGCTGCCTTGTTTACAGCTGGAATTCTCAAGAAAAGGGCCACAATGTGCTCCTTCCTCTCCGCAGGAGTGTCTCCCTATCAGAAGACAGGCCTTCTTTTCGCACCTTTGTCTAATTCTTTATTTCCTCAGGAATTAGTGGGCGAGGTGGCTACTGCTCTCACTCAGAAGGCCACACATGACTTAGTTACTCATTCGACTAGGAAAGTTTTGCCTCCGTCATTCTCCTCTCGAAAACCTAAGGAATCTTCTTCTGGGTTTCGTCCTCAGTCCTTTCGTGGGAAGCCCTCTGGAAGAGGCTCTTTTAAACCAGAAGGAAGGAAACCTAGAGGCAGAGGGGGCAAGTCCGGCCGAGGTAAAGTCTGACTGCCCTCTCCTTCAGACAGCAGTGGGGGCCAGGTTGACTCACTTTTGGGAGGCTTGGGAGAGGAATGGAGCGGACCCCTGGTCCGTCCAGGTGTTAAAGGAAGGCTACAAGATCCCCTTCCTGACCAATCCTCCTTTAGTCACAGATCCAGTGGATCTTTCGCCCAAATACAGAGAGGGTCCCAAGAAACAAGCCATGCTTCTACAGATGTCTCTTTTATTAGAGAAACGAGCAATAGAGGAAGTGCAAGATGTTACGTCTCCGGGGTTTTACAACCGCCTTTTTCTAGTACCCAAGAGTTCCGGGGGGTGGAGACCGGTTCTGGACGTAAGTGTGCTCAATGGTTACGTCCAAAACTCGACGTTCACCATGGAGACTCAGAAAACAGTTCTGGCAGCTGTGAGGAAGGACGATTGGATGGTCTCTTTAGATCTTCAGGATGCCTATTTCCACCTTCCGATTCATCCCAGCTGCAGACGTTATCTGAGGTTCATGGACGGAAACAAGGTCTTCCAGTTCAGGGCTCTTTGTTTCGGACTCTGCACGGCTCCTCTATTGTTCACCAAGATCATGCTGAACGTGGCAAGCATGCTGCATTCGAAGGGAATCAGGGCCTCTCTGTATCTGGACGATTGGCTGATAAGAGCCTCCTCAGCCGATTGTTGTTTGAAGGACCTCAAGATGACTTTGGATCTCTCCAGAGAACTGGGTCTCCTGGTGAGCTCGAAAAAATCACAACTCATTCCATCCCAGGAGATTCTTTATTTGGGGATGGAGATTCACAGTCGGAGTTTTCGGGCTTTTCCGTCGTCGGTGAGAATCCAAGCAGCCCTCCTAAAAGTACAAACGTTCCTGAAGAGAGATCTTTGCTCCGTCAGAGATTGGATGAGCCTTCTGGGGACTCTCTCGTCGTTAGAGAAGTTCGTGACCCTGGGGAAGTTGTTCTTGCGTCCTCTTCAGTTTCATCTCAACCGCCATTGGAAGAAAGGGGACAGCCTCGACAGGGATTGCATTCCCATCTCGACTTCCATCAAGTCTCATCTTCAATGGTGGAACAACGAGCCCAGACTGAAAGAAGGCTTGTCTTTACTTCAGAGGAACCCAAACCTCGTGTTGTGTTGCGACGCCTCCAACTCGGGGTGGGGAGCCACTCTAGAGAAGCAGGAACTTTCGGGGACTTGGACGGTGGAGCAAACCTCTCTCCACATCAATCAAAAAGAGCTTTTAGCTATTCATCTGGCTCTCATCGGCTTCGAAAAGCAGATCAGGGGCAAGGTAGTCCAAGTCAATTCGGACAGCACAACAGCTCTGGCCTATATTGCGAAACAAGGCGGGACCCACTCTTGGCCTCTGTTCGAGATTGCAAGACTGCTTCTCATCTGGGCGGAGGAAAGGAAGGTGACTCTTTTGACGCGGTTCATCCAGGGAGTCAACAATGTGAGCGCAGACAGACTCAGCAGGAAAGGTCAGGTTCTCTCCACAGAATGGATTCTGCACCCGGACATCTGCAAGAGTCTGTGGCGGTTATGGGGTCGACCTCTCGTGGATCTCTTTGCCACCGCGAAGACCAAACGACTAGAGTGTTACTGCTCTCCGGTTCCAGATCCCGAAGCTTTTCACATAGACGCTTTTCTGATGAACTGGTCACACATGGAGGTTTATGCCTTTCCTCCGTTCAAGATCCTTTACAAAGTGATTCAGAAGTTCGTTTCACACGAGGAGACCAGAATGACACTGATAGCTCCGTTCTGGCCGTCAAGGAGCTGGTTTCCAGAGGTACTGGAATGGATGGTGGATGTCCCGAGAAGCCTTCCCATGAGACCCGATCTTCTCAGACAACCTCACTTGGCCCGAAATCATCAAAACCTCCGAGCTCTACGTCTGACTGCCTTCAGACTATCGAAAAACTCGCTAGAGCTAGAGGATTTTCGAAGAAGGCAGCCAAGGCAATTGCAAGGGCAAGAAGGTCTTCAACCATCAAGGTGTATCAGTCCAAATGGGAGTTGTTCAGGGAATGGTGTAGAACTAACGCGATTTCCTCTTCCAGTACATCGCTTTCCCAAATAGCAGATTTTTTCTTGGACCTTAAAACTAAGCATAACTTCTCGTCATCAACTATTAAAGGTTACAGGAGTATGTTGGCGACGGTTTTTCGACACAGGAACCTAGACCTTTCTGATAATAAGGATCTACGAGATTTACTTAGGTCTTTTGATACGACCAAGAAGATTCAAACGGCTCCCATCGCCTGGAATTTGGATGTTGTCCTTAAATTTCTCATGAGTGACAGATTTGAGCCTTTACACTCGGCTTCATTTAAGGACTTAACCTTGAAAACCCTTTTTCTAGTTACCCTCGCCACTGCGAAGAGAGTTAGTGAAGTTCACGCTTTAAGCAAGAACATTGGTTTTCGAAATGGGAAAGCCATTTGTTCTTTGCAACTGGGGTTTCTGGCCAAGAACGAAAACCCTTCTCGACCATGGCCCAAATCCTTCGAGATTTCTAACCTTTCGGATTTGGCTGGCGATGAATTGGAAAGGGTTCTCTGTCCAGTTAGAGCTCTACGGTGTTATGTGGACAGAACTAAGAATCTGAGAGGTAACTCAGACGCTCTGTGGTGTGCAGTTCGGAAACCCTCGATACCCATGTCCAAGAATGCCTTGTCTTTTTTCGTTAGATTGTTGATTCGAGAAGCTCATGCTCAGTGTGATGAGTCGGATCAGAGGCTCCTCAAAGTCAAGACACATGAAGTCAGAGCGGTAGCGACTTCAGTGGCCTTTAAACAGAACCGTTCTCTGCAAAGTCTGATGGATACAACATTTTGGAGAAGTAAGTCTGTTTTTGCATCCCATTATTTGAAGAATGTTCAGACTCGCTATGAGGACCTTTTTACGTTGGGTCCTTTTATAGCTGCTAATGCGATAGTAGGTGAATGATCTACCACTACGTTCCCTTTTTTCCTAATACCCCTTTTCTATCTCTTGGAACTCGTTTGTTATGGTTGTTTGTGGAGATTGGGCGTCAGTCTTCCGCAATCTTTGATTTGGCTAGGTGGTCAATTTGTTCCTTGAGTGCACCCGGAACAAGGGTATTGGTTGAGGTCCTGTCATGTTATAGGTGTTTGTACCGTTTGACAGCTCCTAGAGATTTTCAGCCCGAGTGGATTACTGGATCTCTTAAGGATAGCGGACGAAATGAGGCAGAGTATCATTGCTGTCAGCTTCCTTATCAGGTGAGAACTGCTTAAGTTTATTGTATGTAACCCTTAAGTGAATTTTCTGTATGTAGCTGTCTCTGACCCGCCACCAAGGGGTGTCAATCAGCTCTTTTATATAACCAGCGGGTAAGTTTTATATTTAAAAATGATATTTTCATAATAAAATAAATTTTTGAATATACTTACCCGCTGGTTATATAAATTTAACACCCTCCCTCCTCCCCTCTAGAGACTACCTATGGTATGGCTATGAGGCATGGAAGAACTGGAGTTGGTGTGTAGTTCCACCTGTTCTACCGCTAGGGTGCGGTTGGTACACCTGGCGTATCTTCGATAGCGCGAGATTTGAATTTTCTGCCCTGGCGTCAGGGACTTCAGCTCTTTTATATAACCAGCGGGTAAGTATATTCAAAAATTTATTTTATTATGAAAATATCATATTAAACAAACGCACTAACCATTCAAGTACAGTCACACCCCCTTCCTTCAACATATCAGGTCTCACACCATCCAAACCAGATGCTTTTCATACTCTCATTTCATCTAGTGCTCTCCTCACTTCCTCTCTCGTAATCTCTCTTTCATTCACATCTCCCATCACCAGCACCTCAACACCTGCAACAGCAGTTATATCTGCCTCCCTATGATCCTCAACATTCAGTAAACTTTCAAAATATTCCGCCCACCTTTTCCTTGCCTCCTCTCCTTTTAACAACCTTCCATTTCCATCTTTCACTGTCTCTTCAATTCTTGAGCCAGCCTTCCTTATTCTCTTCACTTCTTTGCAAAACTTCTTCTAAATGGCAATATTAGAGACATATAGTTGCCTCAAGACATTATGATACATATTCTATTTTGCTCAGAAACTTTGGTTTCTCAAATGTGGCACTCATCTGAGCTGTTTGTACCAGGGTTTAAGAAGTCAGTACTTTTGAAAAGCGATTCCATTCCTTGGACAAGGGGTATGGTAGTTTATATTAGGACTCGAGTACCCTGCTTTTCATAAGTCATGCTATAAATGTTGATGCTATGAGATTCAGGTCATTAAAGTTTGTGGCAGGCGTAATAATTTTTATTTTGAATCCAGACTTGGATGATTCTGTCTTTGACTGTCTTCTTACCACTATGGCTAAGCTACAAGATGGTGATAGTCTTCTTTTGTTCTTGTTGGTGATTTCAATGCTCTCCATAGGGAATGATTAAATTCTGTTTCTCCTATGATCGCCATTTCTTAGAGCTTGGGATTTTGCCTCTGAATCAAATAGTTAGCGAATCATAAGTGAGGATACTCAAAAGTCAGGTAATTGCTTGTACCTGGTATACACTGACAGCCCTTGTGTTGTAACAAGCATGGTTGGTCTTGCAGTTGGGATGTCTGATAATGCTCTGGTTTTGTTAGGATTAAGACTGAGCAGTCTCTGATGTGTCATACTCTTTGAAGATATATATAAAATCTCAAGCAAACTAGAATGACATTTTGAGTGATCTTTTGCATTTGAATTGGTTACAATTGTATAAAGGGCCAGAGCATGTTGTTCTCTTAATGAAAGTCTGCTGAAAATAATCATGAATATAGACTAGAAACCTAAGTATCTCAGTGGGATGGGATTAGAAGTAGACAGCTGCTGTATGTGTCTAAGCTGGGGTTATCGGGGGGAGATTATTGCCTCATGTAGAGAATGTTTCTATTGGGTAAATAGTGATGTGATTTTTCAAGGTAACATAAATATACTAAAATAGCCCTTAAATAACCAGGAGTAAAGGTTAGAATCACAAAGTCTCAGTTGATTGACTGGAGAAAGAAGTAGGAAGGGCTTCACCTTTTCATCCTATCGTCCTTATCTTGTTTGTAAGTACACGTCAAAACAAGAAAGGAGTAACCAAAAACACTGTCCATTTCTGGTTACGAGAGACCATTATGAGAATGGGGTCCCTCCCAAGGCTCATGTTATTTGTGGTATTGCCACAATCTTAGCATTCTGCAAGACACTCTGTGGTACAGGTTCTTAGTGCTGTGGTCGGGAAAAGACAAACCATGTGCACAACCCCTTACTTGAAAGATTGTACCCACAGATCTTCAGACACATTCTCGGTGGTAGCTTCCCAGCAGATAATTTAAACCTATACCCCTGTGGGACACTTAACATTTAGTCACATCATCAGTTATTTTCAGCATAAGTGTGATATGAGTGTAGAATGAAAGTGTCTTCCTTCCTCTCTTCAGAGCCTCCCATCCTTAGAAGTATTAATGCTGATGACCACTTATCAAGATGAGAATACCACTGTGATATTATAAAAGTATCTTTACACAAAACTCAAACTTGTCGGGTTGTGGCTCTAACAATTGCCACTATTTCTTTGAGACTGACATCATGACCGTGCCTCTCATACAAACCTGCCATAAATGTCAACATTTTCTATTTTTGTGATAAGGGTCAGGCAGACGCTGTAACATTAACACAAAAAGAGTTACTCTCACCTAAGGGAGACTCCCATATAAATGATGAGAATTTGTATTAAGTAATTTTTATTTTTCCTAGCTATACTGACTTGAGTCACTTGTTTATATTTCCTGCTTCATCCACCCTGCAAATCTTAACCAAGACTAAAGTCATTATTGAGCTTCAGGCTCTTATGCGCTAATCTGCCGCAAGTGGAAACAGAAGGCCACTATACAATGTTACCAGACCCACAGGATTTCTTTCATTTTGGTCTTAGTAAAATAATGATAGAGTAAACCCATATTAATGACTCAGGTTTGAATAGGCAAAAGGAGGCAAATTACTTTGAAAATTTGTAGTTTTTGAGGGCCTAGTCATTAACATTTTACAGTGTACAAGACTACCTTTGCACTCATCATCCTTTCACAACTATTCAAGATATTTAGAGACTATGCTTCCCATGTAAACTGTTAATTGTGCTAATATCATTGATGTGATTTTTATGAAAAATCCAAGTATTTACAATATGCAGCTAATTCTACAAGCAGAGTTATCAATCATTTGTTTCGATGCTAAATACAAACCCTCGCTATTTATAGGGATTTATAATTTCGGCAAAACTGAATCTAACCATTAGACTTTTTTGTGAGGTATAAAGTATCCTACTGCTAGTTAGCCAGGGGTTAACTGGCCACCCCACTCACATACATACCTGTGTTGTCTAGTAACTTTTTACTTTTAGCTCAGTGAGAATAGACGTCCGTCTCTCTTCTCCGCAACTGTTTTTTTTATCCTTTGACTACATTTTTGCTTGTTTTTATGAGTATGTTCTGTTCTCTCAAGGAACTTCTTTCCCGTCCTGGGACAGGTTGTCCTCCCGAGTGAATTTGCCTTTCATTGTTTTTTGTTTTCCTCAACATTTGCGACGAAGTTCATCTCCAATCGGCTAAGGCAGCCAACGTAGATGTGCAGAGCAATCTTTCCCATGAATTCTACTGCCCCTGCCCCATCTCTTTCCGAGAGAAAGTCTCTCCACCAGCCACTGGCAATTTTCCTGCTTGCGGGGAGAATTGTCGACAGCGGCTGCAGGGGTTGGTTGGCTTTTCCCGTCTGTGGGAGAGATCTGTTTGGTCTCCACTTCAGGGCATTCCTCCAGCAAGAATTGGATTGGTCAGTTCTTGTCCACCGCATTGACGTCATTCTTCGCGTAAACCTCTCGGGGGGAACCCTGAGAACAAGCTTCGGATTCGTTCTCTGGCAACACTTGATTTCAACCTTCAAATTGAGCTAGAGCTCTTTTAGGAAATGCAGAGAGTGCTGTCAGGGCATTTGCCTCCAGGTGTTAGAACTTTCCCAAGGGAGAGTCCCTCCACCAGCCACTGATCAACAGTCTTCCTCCTTGATGTCAGGGGCACCAGCAGATGTTGGTCGTCTTTCTCGTTTGCAGGAGAGTCTTCCTTCTCCAGTTCGTTCTCTCCTTCATTTCTCCAGCGGAAATTGGATTCCTCTTCGGGAGCAGACCTCAACGCCCAGCCCTGCTGCTTGATCACCCACGATCATCCTTCAGCTAGTAACCGGTGACGTTCACAGTTCACCAGCCTGTGATCGTCACTCCTCGCCATTCACCAGCTCTCATAATCATCACTTGCTGTCCGCCAGCCCATGATCATTGCTCTCCATGCCTTTCATCAGCCCCAACTTGCCAATTGCCAGCTTTACAGTTTATATCTCACCGGTCAGGCCGTTCGCTGATCGAAGTTCAAACGCTGGTCGTTCGCCGGCTCGCCATTAGCCAGTTCACCATTCCCCAATTCGCCATTGCCGTTTGCTATTCGCCGCTCACCAGCTCGCCGTTCACTGTTCACCGGCTCGTGATCGTTACTCGGCTGCTCGTGATCGTTACTCGGCTGCTCAGGATCGTCACTAGTCAGCTCTCCTCTAGATTGCTGTTAGTACTGTACCAGCAATCACCTCCAGTACTTGACGGATTTTCCTCTGGATACTTTTGCTTCCGGGACGATCTTTTCTGACTGAGACCCCCTGACTTCATTGAAGCTTTGCTTCTTGTGAGACTCATTTACTCATCGGAGAGTACCCTCATGTAGACGACATTGATCGTCTTCGTCCACTCTCTTTGGTTTTCTCTGCCTTGGTAGGCCTCCCTCATTATTATTATTATTATTATTATTATTATTATTATTATTATTGTTACTAGCTAAGCTACAACCCTAGTTGGCAAAGCAAGATGCTATAAGCCCAAGGGCTCCAACAGGGTAAAATAGCTTAGTGAGGAAAGAAAATAAGAAAATAGATAAACAATATGGGAAATAATGGAAAATTAAAATAAAATATTTTAAAAACAGTAACATCAAAATATATATTTCATTTATAAACTATAAAAAGATTTATGTCAGCCTGTTCAACATAAAAACATTTGCTGCAAGTTTGAACTTTTGAAGCTCTACCGATACAACTACCCGATCAGGAAGATCATCCCACAACTTGGTCACAGCTGGAATAAAACTTCTAGAACACTGTGTAGTATTGAGCCTCATGATTGAGAAAGCCTGACTATTAGAAATAACTGCATGCCAAGTAAAATGAACAGGAAGGAACTGTCAAGGAAGATCTGAATGTAAAGGATGATCAGAATTTTGAAAAATCTTATGCAACATGCATAACAAACTAATTGAATGACGGTGCCAGAGATTAATATCTAATTCAGGAGTAATAGATTTAATAGACGGTAAGTTCTTGTTCCACAAATTAAGATGAGAATCAGCAGCTGAAGACCTGACAGAGGAACAATACTCAAAACAAGGCAGAATGAAAGAATTAAAATGCTACAGTATAGATTAATCACTGAAAATCCTAGAAGAGTTTCTCAGTAAGCCAATATTTTTTGTGAAATTAAAGAAGACACAGACCTAATGTGTTTCTCAAAAATAAATTTGCTGTCGAGAATTACTCCTAAAATCTTAAAAAAGGCATACAAATTTAACCCTGGATAGGTACGGTGGGTCGTTTGCGACCCCGAGCGTCAAAAAAAAACAGGTTTTTCTCACGTGACTCACCCCCGTGACTGAATTTGTGGGTGATCGACCTGCAGGAGGTGTCTCCCCTACACGCTCTAGTAGTGTCCAGATGTGCATTGCTGTAGCTGTACTCCTTCCCCGATTTCTGAGACGCGTCGGGGTCGAGCCCGACCGAGTTTACCCTTCTAAGGTAGTTTGCATAATTATCAAAGTTATTACGTATTATGAAATTGTCGTAGAATGGTGCAACTTGTATAGGTTATCAGTTGTGGAAAGTCTTGGTGGATTGTTTGGCTACCATGTGCATGATTTTTTTTTTAGTTAAAATGTCGTTCATCACCACGAGGACCATTTTACCGCGAGTGCCCCTTTTTCATTTTTTTTCATTTTTTTGCCAAGTCATTTTTCCGTAAGATATTGCCAAATAGTGTCGTAAAACTTTTGCTTGTTTAGTGTTGGAAAGTGTGTCTAGATGATCTGGCTACCCATGCGTGACTTTGTTTTTGTCAGATACGACGTAGTTATTGGTTTATTGGGTATTTAACTGCGGTTACCAATTTCTGTTTTTTTTCAATATTTGTAAAAATTACTACGTAGTAAGGAATTGCCGTATATTATTCATTTTTTTTTTCATGTTTATGTGTTAGAAAGTGTGCCTTGATGGTTGGGCTAACACGTGCATGTCTTTTTTTTTTATCTGAGATGCCGTATATTAGAATGTCGGGCATTTTACCGAGAGTGCCCCTTTTTCATTTTTTTTCATTTTTTTGCCAAGTCATTTTTTCCGTAAGATATTGCCAAATAGTGTCGTAAAACTTTTGCTTTTTTAGTGTTGGAAAGTGTGTCTAGATGATCTGGCTACCCATGCATGATTTTGTTTTTGTCAGATACGACGTAGTTATTGGTATATTGGGTATTTAACTGCGGTTACCAATTTCTGTTTTTTTTCAATATTTGTAAAAATTACTACGTAGTAAGGAATTGCCGTATATTATTCATTTTTTTTTCATGTTTATGTGTTAGAAAGTGTGCCTTGATGGTTGGGCTAACACGTGCATGTCTTTTTTTTTTATCTGAGATGCCGTATATTAGAATGTTGGGCATTTTTCCGCGAGTGCCCCTTTTTATTTGTTTTGCATTTTTTTGCTTAGTCATGTTACCGTAAGGAATTGGCAAGTAGTGTCGCAAAACTTATATTTTTATAGTGTTGGAAAGTGTTTCTAGATGATCTGGCTACCCATGCCTATTTTTTTTTTAGCCAGATATGGCGTATATACAAGTATGTGTTCGATTTTCCTGTGATTGCCATTTTTTCGTTTTTTCCCATTTCTTTCAAAATTACTACGTACTAAGGAACTATCACAGAGTAATGATTCATTTATATGTTTATTTGTCGGAAAATGTGCCTTGATGGTTTGCCTAGCACGTGGCTGAATTTTTTTTTTCTGAAATGCCGTATATTAGAATGTTAGCCATTTTTCCACGAGTGCCCCTTTTTATTTGTTTTGCATTTTTTTGCTTAATCATGTTACCGTAAGGAATTGGCAAGTAGTGTCGCAAAACTTATAATTTTATAGTGTTGGAAAGTGTTTCTAGATGATCTGGCTACCCATGCCTATCTTTTTTTTTTAGCCAGATATGGCGTATATATAGGTATGTGTTCGATTTTCCTGTGATTGCCATTTTTTCGTTTTTTCCCATTTCTTTCAAAATTACTACGTACTAAGGAACTATCACAGAGTAATGATTCATTTAGATGTTTATTTGTCGGAAAATGTGCCTTGATGGTTTGCCTAGCACGTGGCTGAATTTTTTTTTTTCTGAAATGCCGTATATTAGAATGTTAGCCATTTTTCCGCGAGTGCCCCTTTTTATTTGTTTTGCATTTTTTTGCTTAGTCATGTTACCGTAAGGAATTGGCAAGTAGTGTCGCAAAACTTATATTTTTATAGTGTTGGAAAGTGTTTCTAGATGATCTGGCTACCCATGCCTATCTTTTTTTTTTTTAGCCAGATATGGCGTATATATAGGTATGTGTTCGATTTTCCGGTGATTGCCATTTTTTCGTTTTTTCCCAATTCTTTCAAAATTACTACGTACTAAGGAACTATCACAGAGTAATGATTCCTCTAGATGTTTATTTGTCGGAAAATTTTGTTTACTTCTTTTTTGATTGAATATCATCAAATTTTTTTAGCTAAAATATTATATTGTTTTACATTTTTTTTTTTCAATTTTATTTCCCTTCAAAAAAATTTTTTCGGGTCAGAATTTTAATTTTATAGTCGTAAAATAATCGACAATTATCCAGCAACCCACCATACAATTTTTATGCATATCCAATAATAATTAGATTAGTAAATAACACCTTGAAATTGACATACCCTTCCTACATTTCAAGTGGCAGATTAGGGAGTCTGAGTCAGTGTGGTTGGCGGCCATTTTGTGGACATATCCGAAGCGTAAGCTGCCCTATCTATATATATTCTTGTTCCCTATAGAATTTGTGATATTTTGGTATATTTTTACCTGCATAAATATCATATATATTAAATATATGTATTTTTTTACGAAATTTCTAAGTACTCAAAAAATTACCTCTAGATATGGCCCCTGATATAAATATAATTTACAAAATAATGAAGATTTTTTTACATATTTCTATTTTAGGATAACATATGTTTATTCCCTAAAAAAATTAGCCACTTCCTATTTCATTTGGGTACCCAAAAAAAATCATGAAATTTGGACAAATTTTTTTGGCCAAAAAAAGTTACCCTTTTTTTCTCATTTCAGATCTTCACCTCCATGGGTCTGACTTCATCCAAAATACATCAAGATGTGTCCTAAACATTCAAGAATCAATTCCTAAAAGGATTTGTGTATATATGTATAAACTTTTTTTTTAAGAATTTTTATGTCAGGTCTTTTTTTTTCTACTTAATTTTTTAAAATATTTATAATAAATAGTTTTTCTGCAGATGAGTAGTATTTATCTTTACAGTTGTTTTAAGCATTCATTGAAGTTTTTTTTGGCAAAAGAAAAAAGGAGGTTACTGCAAAAACTGATTTTTCAAGAATTTTTTTTGGCGTCGGGGTCGTTCGCGTCCGAGTATACCCTTAAAGGGGTGTCCGAGGAGCGTACCTATCCAGGGTTAATGAAACATTATCAGTGCTGAGATCCAGATGTTGAGGAGCCACTGTCCTTGAGCTACTTACAATCACACTTGGAGTTTTGTTAGGATTCAACTTCATGCACCATGCACTAATTTTAGCTAGACCTCTATAAGTGATTCAGCAACCCAAGATCTACATTCAGGAGATGGAATTGATGCAAAGAGTGTAGCATCATCTGCATATGCAACAACCTTGCTTTCTAGGCCAAACCACATGTCATATGTATATAGTATGAAAAGTAATGGGCCAAGAACACTACCCTGAGGAACACCAGATATCACATTCCTGTACTCACTGTGGTGCCCATCAACAACAGCTTTTTGCAATCTATTATTTGAAGTTGAAGGAGTTTAGCATGAATATCCTTCTTGGAGCATAACCCAGCACTCTCCATCGATGTACAGGTTAATGCACAAGGGTTAACCTTGGTGCCTAATACTTCTCTTGCATCTTGGATTATTTATTTATTTATTTTTTTCCCCACAAGCAGGGTATCTTCGGTTCCTGAGGTTTTCACCTCCTCTGAATTTCGAAGACCCGTCATGCATGTGGCCAGGCTTCTTCATCGACTCTCCAGTCATCGCCACGTTCACGTATGTTCATCCCTCGTGAACGTACGTTCTTTGCCTACACTTCGTTTCTGCTACGGAGTGCCTCAAAAATGATGCTGCTGCTTCTGCCACTACCTCCTCCCTTGTTTAACGTTAAAGTATATAACTACGTTACGAGCCGTTTCTGGTTGGATAGGACATGCGCTAGTTGCGCAGGCGCCTGCAGTGGATCGGATCTCGGACACGGTTTATGGAGGCAAATTCCTTGAATCTGCTCCTACGTCTGTGTCGGGAGACATAACCCTATGGGTTTATTCCCTTGAGTCTAGGGGATTGAATTCAGTGCTCTGATGCGACAGCTATGACAAATTAGTTGCTAAGATCATCGTAGGAACCGGTCAACCCATGGATGGGTGACCTGAGATTACCAGAGGTTGTCGGCATCTTGCTTACTTTTAGTCTCCGTCGGCCTTTGCTCCTTCGGAGCTTTGTATTAGCACCTTCAGCTTCTATCCGCGGAATACTTTCCTGGAGAGACATATACTCCCAACCCTTCACTGGACTCGGTCTTGTTTGTCAACCCTCTGACAATGAGAATGACTCCCTTTCGTAGCTGGAGCTCTCCCTTCAACCAAGGTTGTTCGATAGGGGTAACTTCCTTTCTTGTCCTTGAGTGAGGTTTTTCCAGTACAGTAATGGATAAACCCCTCCAATGAACTAATCATCTCTTTTTGCCAAGGACAGAGAATCTGCATCCAGAGACGAGCATACACTACTGTTTCTTCCATCCTCCATAAGAGGGTTGAGAGCAGTTCTCTCATTATCCTCACAATCTGAATATCCGGCCTCACTGGAAGACGTGGTCCATCAAGACACTTCTACAGTCACTTCTTCCTACAGAAATCTCCAGTTTAAGCCTCTCATTGGGGAGTAAGTTTGATCTTCAAACTTTGTCATTCGAGGAGAAGGCTTACAGTCATACAAGCAGTTAGCCCATGATTTCCTGTACATGTTTGACCAATAGGACTCATACTCCTAGTCTTTTTTCCTGGACATCTGTCATCAGGCCTGTCATGTCAAGGTACGTTGCTTCAGTTTTGATAGCATCTCAAGTTTTCACAGGTGTTTTTACCCTAGGGTCAACCTGCTCATTCAGGTTTGGCCTCTTTCTCCCAAAACTTTGGGACGATTGGCTGATCCTAACAGTCGTAAGCTCTTCCGTAACAAGTCCTTGTAATGACCATGATCTGAAAATTGGCATAAATCTCATGAGATACCCGATGTCCGGATCAGATACGGGTATCCATAGACATGATTATCGGCCTGCTAAAGCATACGCAGGTTGGCCAAGCCCTTATCGGTCTCTGTCGAATCCAACCTCTTCAGGAACAGCCAGATCCTAAGTGCTTCAGCACCAGGGATCTTTTTTTTTTTTCTAGTTCTCTATGAGATCCCAGCAAGAGATGGGCCTGACAATGAGGTTGCCAGATAAGAATCTCATCCAATGAGTCGACCACCTCGTTTTAGGATTTGATGCTTCCTACAGATGCATCAAAGAAAGGGGAAGAAAGCCACATACGGTACGTCACGTCCTCAGGGCTAGCCAGAGCACAAATGGTACCGTCTCTTAAATCTTGAGATACAATCTTCCTTCTTTTGGGCATAATCTCCTACAGTGGCAGCAGATGTTTATCTCTTTTCCCGTCCATGGGAAAGACATCCTTCACCTGTTTTGGTCTCCCCTTCGGGTGATTCCTCCGACGGGATTCGATTTATCCACTCCCCATCCATGGGAGACTCCCTCCTCCAGCCTCTGTTGAGCAGTCACCCTACTTGCTAGAGGAATCGCTGATAGCACCGACAAGCATTGGTCTCTTCTCATGCTTGCGGGAAAAGACTCCCATCAACTGTTAGGCTCACCTTGAGAGATTCCTCCAAGTGGAAATGGTCTCTACTATTCCCCACCATCACTCTACGAAGCAGACCTCATCGGCTGCAGTCTTGTCTCGTGAAAGGAATCAGCTAGCCCATCAGACTTGTCTTGCCCAACAGATGCATTACCCCCAGTTGACACATCTGCAACTCCCAACAGAGAACCCTGGGAAAACTCCCTTTACGACACTATCTACTCTGATAGCCACATGTGAACATCTTTCACAAAGCTTAGCTTTGCTGCTACTCCACACCCGGAGATTATCCAGGTCCTCCTCTTCAAGGAGAGGATGTCTGGATACCGTCAATTTTCTTAGGCTTTTGTCTCCCAGCCAAGTGGGCTGGTTTTTTGTGTGTAGAATTGTGTAAGGGTTTTTGTCTCTACTAGAGGCAACTATTTCAGTAATAGTTCCTCATTTTTGCCTGCTGGAATAAGGCCGCTCTGGGTCTCAGGCGATGAGAGGCCACTGTTCGTAATTGAGCCTCTCTTTCAGACCGAAAGGTTTTAACTTTTCTTCTACGTTGCCATCATCTCTCTTCAATCAAAGTTTTGAGCATACCTGCCCGCAGTCTGAGGGGAAATCCCCTCCATGGGGCATGATACGCTTCCTTCGGTCCTAGAGAGCAGGTCTACCCCTGCGTTGCCCTCGGCCGAGAGAGTGGGCGTACCCCATGGGTCACCCTCGTCTCATTCACGACGAGGAACTGAGACCACTCGGCTTCTTTCCAAGCAGCTTGGACCCCAGGTTCAAGCTCTTCAGATTGGAAGTCGTTCGTAGTGTGGTGTGTGGCTCACACCAATGGCTACTATACCAGTAATTAACTATAGGGCCTACCTCAAGAAAGCTATAGTAACTCGCCCCTGAGTATTCGGCACTCTTCATCAGCCCGGGGAAGGTCAAAGAAGGGTCACCTAGAATACTTTCTCGGCTGGGATTCGCAAGGTCATGGACCAAAAATTGAATTCCGATCCTTATCATAGAGGTGACATAGAGCTCATAAAGTAGGAGCAGGAATACGCCCTTAACGTTTACAAAAGATACTTTGTGACGCAGGCCATGCCAATATCCATGTGAACTAAAGGCCTTCTACCCCCCACTTCCTTCAAGGTGTTACCCACAGGAACATGGAAATGTTCTCCATTGTCCTTGGAGTGGCTACACAATAAAAGGTTTATAACACCTCAAGCCCCTTGATGGACAAGTAGCTAATGGGGAGGGCAGAGTTTAACCATGGCTAAGACTGGATGGAATGACGAAGAATGACTGGCTCTTTCTATATTTTATCTTTCCCCTACAGGGCAACAGCTCCTACTATACTCTGCAAAGTGGACCTTCAGTGTCTGCAGATGGAATCCTTTCTCTTGTGTAACCTGGTATAGTTAGATATACTTATGTCCTCATAGCCTGGCCGAGGTGGGATTGGGTAACGCCTATGGTTGATTCTAAGATTACTATTTTTGTGAGAATGTTAACTAGACTAGTCACATGGCTAGTACAGTATTACACATTCACAAAAACTGCTCAGGCTGTTAACCGTGCATTGTACAAATAGTTTAGCGAAGTGTCAGGTTTTCTTCCTCTTACATGCTGAGCATGTACGGGAAAACCCTGAGTTATAGGCCGCACTTTGAAGGAGTGAGGCAATCCTTATAAATGGTGAGGATTTGTATTTAGTGTTGGAACAAATGACAAATTTGGCAGTAATTTATATGTTTCCTAACTATACAAACCTGTAGCTGTTTATAAAAATTGTCCCGCCATCACCTGACCACCAAGAAGTCCTGCCTGCAAAAAAGTGATTAGACAACACAGGTGTATGTGAGTGAGGTGGCCAGCTACCCCGCCTACTCCCCCACCCCCCACCCCCCGCTAACTAGCTGTAGGGTACTGTACTTTATACTACACTAAAAAGGCTTGTGGCTAGTTTCAGCTTTGCCAAAAGTATAAGTCCCTATAGATAGCTACAGCTTTGTATCATTAGGAAAAATACATTACAAGAAAATTTATTTGAAAGAGGCCATCTGCTATTATTCTTGATGCCCTTACGCTTATATGCAAGTCTAATGATTTTGCTAATCTACTCAAGACAAAAACTATTATTTATGATAAATTACTTCCAAATTTTTCATATTTGTAGTTCTTATCTCCCAATCTATCTACTCTCCTATTTGCATGCACAGTCTACAGAAATTATAAGGTGGTTTGGTGGAAAAGTGCTTGAAGGATCATGTGGCACTAAACTCTGTAACAGTAGGGTTACCCCTGGTCCAAGTGCCTTGCCATGGGCAATGAATTTCATAAATCCAATCCATTATGGATCAATTGGTTTGTCTATTGTAAGAGATGGGTTTGTATGAAGAGAGGTTTGCATGACAAAGATTGATTGCTGTTGGGAACAATTCTTGTATAAGAGATGAATTTCAAAAAAGTTTTCTGACTGAGGTTGATGTTTTGAACAATTTCTTTTTATAGATAAAAAAATTATGTCCAAAATACTTTTACTGTGAACTAGCACTGTTGATTACCTCTCAATTTTAATCCCAATTTCAACAGAACTAAAGCCTTCACATGTAGCTATTCGTGAAGCAAAAGCCCTAATTGAGGAACCTCTGTCCAAGTTGTTGAAAAAAGTTGGAAAAGTGTTGAAAGATAAGATCGACGAGGGTAAGTTTTTATGTGCTAATTTCTTTATAATTGATATAATCTTCCATTTATATTTTTTAATAATTTTATAATACTTGTAATTATTTAGAGACTACAGTACTGTAATTTCTATTTAATTTTCCTTGCAGAGATGAATGTTTACAGTTTCAAGACACGCTTATGTCGATATGCAGATGTATGTAAGACTAAAGATCTGTGTTCTAAATTCCATGATGCTGGAGATCGACGCAGGTGCCCGATCCTCTTCCGTTACAGGTATGTACAGTATAGTGGTACTGATTTTGACAGAGGTATAAGGAGCAGTATAACCAAATACACTAATGAACCTCCTTATGGAAGTGATTATACATCAAGGGAATTATTATTTCATATTTTCTTTTTCTGGTGTAGATGACCAAGTGGTAGGATTAGAGTTTGTAAAGCTCTAATCCTTTTGGCTTTGGCTGAGATGAAACAAAGTATGAAAATACATGCTTTCTCTAAATTTTGGGTTTGGCTTGGATAATTTGGTTTGATTAAATTTTCCATGTTAAAAAGCTATGAATTATTTCAATACTAAAAAGCTACATCTTTATTTTTGATATTCCCTTATTAACTCAGAAAAGGAATAGAGAATAGGGAAATAGGTACTGTAATGCCTCACAACATGAAATTGATTCGTTCTGGAGTGGCTTTCATAACGTGATTTTTTCGTGTTGTGAGTCACATTTTACATGTAAATCGCCTAATTCGTTCCAAACCCTAAAAAACACCCCATTAAATCTTATAATTAAGCTACAGTATAACCACAATGAAATACTGTACAGCCAAATATATTTGAACCATTCAATATACCTAAACTAATTGCTAAGACCCATAAATTAAGTAGTTATTAGAACATAATGTAATAATAAATGGAAAATAATACAGTACAATACTGTACAGTACATATACAAAATATACAGCACCATATTTACTGTACTATTATATTTACCCCCACTTTAGATTACAGGTATATTTTCTACTGTGTAAACCCATTTTCTTCAACTTTTTTAAATTGGTGACTATTTTATTCTTTGCCTGGCTGGCAAATCTCTTCTCTTAACATGGAACATTTTTCGCAAAGTGAGTCATAATAATATTTGCATCTCGTTTCGCAGCGTGAAAATTTCAAAGCATCTTCTTTCCTGAAGAGAAATGTGACTTTAATTATATTTTATTAAATGAATGAAAGTTATGTTTGAATAGAATCGAAGCTCATTGGAAGGAGTTTTCCCTATTTGTTTTGTAAAGTAAAAATCATTAATCATTCTGTACCCTAGAATTCTGTCTCTTCCCATTAATGGCATAGTCGTTCAAGCTATTAAAGAGATGTATGCAGAGTATATTCCCCCCTTTGAAAGTTGAAATTTATGATGTTAGGGATGAGTTTACTTTTCTTAATTTATTCAAAAATTTATTATCATTGGAAAATTTATTAGCAGCTGTTCACTGGAGTTCCAAATCAATATTTTCTAAAATGCTAAATGAAAAAGTCTTAGTTTATTAAGATTATTGGAGCTTATGCCCTATAGTTAGGAAAGGGATGTGTTACTTGTATCGTGGTATATTTTTTGGACTTATACAATTTTTTGCCTATTTTAAAAAATGCATGGTGGTTGGGCTTGGAGTTTTGAATTTAAGACTGGTGCCTTTGTTCCAAAGGGAAGTCAAGTCGTGATCGTTGTTGTTGAGTAAGGACTTTTCTTTATGAATGGTGTAGCAAAGAAAAGGAAAAATCGCTTTAATCATTCCAAAATCAAGCCTAACATGGATAATTATTTGACCATATGAGATATGTCAAAAAGTTTTGTAATGTGAATTTAACGGAATGATATTATTTCTATCACTTAATACCCTCTTAGTATCAAACCATGCTATTTGCAGGTATGTTTCACTGTAATGAGCAGAATATTCATTTTAAAATCATTTCAATACTTACCTGTGAATCACATAATTCTGGTCCTCCTTCAGACTTCCAGTGGTTGGGAGAAAGTTGAAAGGGATAGAGGCCTCCCATGACTTCAGTGATATGAAGCAATGAGTGGGCTTGATCCTAGGGGCTTGTGACCAGAGGATCCTTCCCTTACTTGGCAGAGGGAGGTCATTCGCTGGCAGTGGCTCGGAGGGGTTGGAATATGAGAGGGATAGAGAAATTTTTTTGTTGTCATCAAGGTCAAGAAATTTGCGCTTTGAAGAAACTAGTTATGTGATTTGTAGGTAAAGATAAAAAGAAGATAATTTTCTTGAAATTTTGTTGCTCTAAATTCCAGTTTTGTTTATTAAGTTAACTTTTAATTTTAAGTAGTTGATAAAAAGACAGGTTTTGATGAAGGAAAAACCTATGTTTGGGGAAGTGCTGTGTAATCTCCAAGTAGTTTCCTGTGAAAAGCTAGAACAGGGAATCCAAAACTACATGATTACCATAGAAATAGTCTCCCCTTTGGCCATTGTATCAATGTGCAAAGCACTGACTGTGAGTATAGGGGCGACCCTGGACTTTGGCCCCATGAGAAGTCATTTCTGCTTCTGCATGCTTTTCAGGTTTCATTGGTGTGTTGGGTACACCCAATATTCACTGTACTCCTTCATAGGCTGAAAGCTTTTCACCTGTGACCATGCAGACTGCTGACAATTGTTTGAACTAAGGAAGTCCGTTCCCAAAAATGGTGGAGACGACCCTCAACTCTAATCTCATTGACGAGATCTTCTGCCTCTATATGCTTTACCAGTTCCTCTGTAAATGATCTCCAGTGATCTCACCTTGGGCAGAGTAACATTGCTGTCTATGTTCTTCTGGAGAATACTTTGGTGCAGGTGGAGGCTTGGGATGGGAAGAAGGGGCTCGTTTCTTTACGGGTTGCTTTTGAGCCTGCTGCTGGATCTTACAGGCTATGGCTTTTTGAAAGGAAGCCTCCTTCTATGTTAGGAAATCCTTTAATCTAGTTCTCGGGAAGGGATGTGGCCATTGCCTCTGCATTGGCTTTGCCTTTGTCCACAAGGGCTTATGGGAAGAGGAATTTTCATAACAGATCACTGTACTGTACAAAAATTTCTCTACCTGTACTTTTTCCAGGTCAAATGCTGCCATCTCATGGCATCTCACCTCAAACTTTGCTTTAACATAGTTCTGCAAGGCCTCTTAGACAGATTTACATAGGACAGTTGCCTAACTACCACTGATGTGACCATCAGGGATCCCTCTATAGCCCCCATATCCTATGAAGCCACGGCAAATACTAAGTTAAGGGGACTGTCCGCTACGGTTGATAATACTGTATAGCAACTTGAAAATATAAAAAAAAAGTTATTGTTTTTAAGTATGCAGAAACATGTCGTACATGGTCTTCAGAGGTTTCAGCCAATTATTTCTGGAAATAATTAAGATAAAGTAGTCTTTAAATGATGACGTTATCCTAACTGCGTCGTCTGCTGACTAAGTTTGACAGAATTGTGTTGCGTGTTTATTTTTGCATATATACAGCGGTTTTTTCACATGCATTTCAAAATCTTGTACATCTGGCAGAGATGAAAGGCACTGGGATAGGGTAGGGGAATTACGATCTACGAGAAGAGTCAGACCAGCCAGGATCTCCAAAGATGTATAGAAGTTTTGATGACCTTGTGTTTACTTGCAGTTCGTATGTACATTACGTTTTTACAACGTTCTCGTGAACTTTATAGCAAGGCCAAAGTTAACTAAGGTCAAAGAAAGAACAAAATGTAAGCAGAGAGCAAAAAAAAAAAAAAAAGAAAAAAAAGAAGAAAAGGAAAAAGCATGAATATTCTAGCTAAAACTCTGGCACCTTTACACCAAGTGTATTAGTACACTTAGGGTTTAAATACCTTGTTTAGGGTGCCTTCATGTAGGAATAAACAATAAAAGTAAAAAAATAAGGTTATCATAAGAAGGATATTTTGATTTTTTCAAGAAAAAAGGGAAAATTTACAGCAAATCTTTGGGAGCTTATAACTCAAAAACATACTTATTGGCATGTCGGTTGCCGTTTCTCGGTTATTTATAGTTCAGATTTAGACAAAAAGATGCCATTGGAAAGAGGAATAAAAATCCCTTAATTTTGTGTGACAGATTTTTTATTTTCCTTTTTTTCATGATTTTTTTGCACCTGGAAGAAAATTAAAGAAAAAAAAGGAAAACCAAAACTCTGTCACACAGGATTATTTGATTTATAAAGTAGTTTTTATGGTATGGTTTTCAATACAATTGGTGTCATATTAGTGGAGAAATTGCTACCTATATTTTTTTCATCAAGATAATGATTTTTGCTAATATAGTAAATCTATTAAAGGTTTTGCTCAAATGACTTGAAATTTTTTTATGATGAATGTATTATATATATATATATATATATATATATATATATATATATATATATATATATATATATATATATATATATATATATATATATACATATATATACATATATATATCTATAACATTTAAGGAAATTATGTATTTTGAATAATTAGTACAAAAAATACAAGGCATAGCAGACAGTACCCTTAAACAAGGTCTGTTGGACACGACATTCTGCAATTATAAGGTGATCTGGGACTAAAGGAAAATGGTAACCCAATTGATTGGTACCATTCTGAGCATCTAATTTTTTTTTTTTTTTTTTTTAGGAAAAAAGACTTCACGAAACCCTTTTAGTTTCTTTTGGAAAGACTCCCAAATAGAGGCTACATTCTTTTGGAAGTACCTACCTCATTTGCTCAGATGCTGCTTTCACAATTTTGGACAAAAAGAAAGTTTTGTGACATGGCACTATCATTCTGACCACAGAAGCATCCAGCAAATATTTGTCTAGAAGAAAACTCCAAGCATCTGGTTCTACCTTTGCTAAGGTATTCATAGCAGACTTTTATGGGACCAGAACAATCTCCTTCGGGTTAAATGGGACATGAAGAAAAGTTCTCAAACTCAATGTCATTGACTAGCAAGTCCATATACATGTTGAGAAATGTTTTGACTCTGTCCAAAAAAGAACATCCAGCACAAGATCACCAAGGGTTTCCTACAGAATTCCCCTCCTTTACATCCATGGCAGAAGCTGCCTCTGCTGCATCCCCCTCTCACTACCAAGTCTTCAATACTTGGAATGGAAAGAAGAGTTGTCATTGCACTCTGCCTTGAAAGCTGGTAATCTGAAGATCCAGCTACAGCCGAATTCCTAGGACTGGAAGGGAGAGACACCATTGAACCTTCCTTGGAAGTTGGTAACCTGAAGGTCCAACGACACCCAATTCCACAGGAATGGAAGGAAAAGTCCACCCTGTAGCCTCTGTAGGATGCTAGTAACCCTAGGCCTAGCCACAGCTAAATCCAATTGACTGGAAGGAAGAACCCTCACTGAAACCTCCTTAAGAAGCTGGTAACCTGAAGGCCCAGGTGTAGCCAAATCCCTAGGCTGGAGCGGAAAGGAAGCGGATGGCAGTCCAACACTACCTGGATGGGTCATACTTTGCATTGGATGACCGTAGAGGGAGCAGATCGATGCCTCTGCTATTCTAACTATAAGCTAAGCATACATAGGAGACAAGAATACCAAGTGTATGCAGACCGGTAACCTGCTTAGTGAAACCTCAACTAGGATCTTGAGGGATACTTCTTTGAGAAGATTGAAGCCTCCTCTGAAGAGCCCTACAGTAAGGCTTCCTCTTCTGAGGAGTCCAGGTTGTTCTCAGATACAAAGTCTGGTCTACTATGACCCCATTTCTGAAGCTCCTTATTGCTGAAATTTATAGATCAAGGCTAACAAGATCTTTGAGATCCTTTTTAGATAAATACTCATCAGGCCCTGTAATCTTAGCAAATCTTTTTACCCACATTGAAAAGAGATAAAACAGCCATGGCTCTCAGGTTTTCCACCTCACGAACTGTATTCCGAGCAGAATTGATCCACTCCAAACAAATGGAACATTTTTCATGATTCCAAGCATCACATCAATCATCAAAACAATCACAATGTACTCAAAAACACTCATGACCTCAGTTCTGGTTAGCTGAGTTATCACATCCAACCTGGATGTCTTTTGGTTTAATTTTATTCGTCTGTAATGTGAATGTTTATATGAAAACAACGATAATAAAACTCTTCGGAAAGGGGTAGTATATAACCCATTCTCCCTCCTATCATGACCACATAACTAGCAGGTAGATAGGCTCACAATAGCCAGTCCCCATCAACTTCTGTAAGACTGGCTACAATCCATCCTAGATTGCCCCTTATATCACAGTTGACTTCATAGTTTACCAAGCCAGAGGTTATGGGAACAAAACATCATTAGTAAGCCTACCAAGTCTTAAAATAGGAAAAGATTTACCGTATTTCCCGTGTCATAAGACGGACCTTTTTCCCAGAAAAATGCTCCCAAAATTCCCCCTGCGTCTTAACACTAGGAAAAAGTTGCATTGGGGAGTTTGACAACTCTCAAACACCCAACTAATGACATACAAGCACTCGCACTGACCAGACATAAAATATAGACATACAATTATCATTCATATGTAATAAATAAATATATTTCTAAATTTCACTTCGTTTAATAAAGCACTATTGTAAGTTATTTGTTTATATTTGTGATCAGCTGATAATTCGCCAACTCCTTTTTACCAACAAACATTCCAACTAGCGGTCTGCTAGCTGACGATTCTGTGCCATATTAGTTATTTATGCAGTATTTATCTATTTTCTCATATTTTGTGATAAAGCAATATTTTGATAACAGTTTTGTTGCCTGAGTTCCAAAATACTACAAATAGACTGTTGTTGAATATGACCTTAGTAAAAACATTTCACTGTTAGTTGAGTGCAATGTTACCAAGTTAGAAGAAAAATATTTAGACCTAGAGTCCCATACATTAGCTAAAGTATTCCACCTAGAGGAATATCTAGAGACTTCTTAGATCAATAATTATTTTGTGTGGAAATTAGTAGGCTATATGAGGAATTTGGGAAATATTACTGGAATTTCACTTCCTTAACAAAAGTTGATTAAGAACATTTGACAACACTGCATTCATGTAAACAACACTTGAAACATCGTGACGAAACACTAAATGTGTAGTTGAGGTGGCAACTATGACTGCTTTAGAGGTTTCTTACAAGAAAAATGTAAGAAAATTAGGATAACCAGCATGCAACTATTTAATATTAACTTAAACCTTTCATAGTACATCCAAAATATGAAAATTTACTTTGCCTAACAAAAATCACACAGACTAGGAATTGCTGTTTGGATAGTTTGTAAAATCCTCAATTTCTTTTTTTTTTTCCAAAAACTGCTTTGCTAATTTAAGGGTGCGTCTTAGCACTTGTAGCGTCTTATGACACGGGAAATACGGTAATTAACCTTATATGATTCCATCATATCACCATTCTCTGTCTCCACTACCCATATCAGATGTATATGGAAGGAGAATAACGCCTGTAATGAGGGATGGCTGCCTGACCAACCCTCACTTATCATAGCCCTAGATGTATGAGGGGGAAAGCAACCCCTCTCCACTATATTATTATTATTATTATTATTATTATTATTATTATTATTATTATTATACTACTTACTAAGCTACAACCCTAGTTGGAAAATCAGGATGCTATAAGCCCAGGGGCTCCAACAAGGAAAATAGCCCAGTGAAGAAAGGAAACAAGGAAGAAATAAAATATGTTAAAAATAGTAATAACATTAACATAAATATTTCCTATATAAACTATAAAAAACAAGAGGAAGAGAAATAAGATAAAATAGTGTGCCCGAGTGTACCCACAGGCAAGAGAACTCTAACCCAAGACAGTGGAAGACCGTGGTACAGAGGTTATGGCACAACCCAAGACTAGAGAACAATGGTTTGATTTTGGAGTGTCCTCCAAGAAGAGTGAGCGGCCTACCATAGCTAAAGAGCCTCTTCTACCCTTACAAAAGGAAAGTGGCCACTGAACAATTAGAGTGCAGTAGTTAACCCCTTGAGAGAATACATTCAAGTATATGAGAATACCTGTACTGTTTAATTAATAGGTCATCACTTTAATTAACAATCAATTACCTTATTATTAAGGTTATAAAGGAACTTTAATAAAGCTAAAATACCCAATTGAAATGGTTCCTTTCTGTGACTCGCAGTACATAGTAAAGACCTCACTTTTAGCTGAAGAATTTCAGCTACTGATGTGCTATGTCAAATTCTAATGGGCCTGAACTTGAGGATCTCCCTTATACACACCGAATCTGTTCTCTACACATTGATACACTGGCCCTAGAGCAGGTAAAACAACATTTCTTTGGTATTTGTGTTGTACACTATTGGATTCCCTGTTCTAGCTTTCAGGAATGTCCTTAGAGACCACACAGCACTTTAACCCCACAAAAAAATTATGATTAAGAGACAAGAAGATGGTCTAATTCATTATTAGACCAATAGGAAAACGTTTTGATTTTACTGCTGAAATGACTCCTTTATTACTTCCTCAGCAACAACATTTTATTATAATCTTTAGTAATGCATAGCTGAATAGAAGTCAGTAAAATGTACATGATTTAAGGCTGTACATTTTGGCAAAATAAGGTTTTCAGTCACTGAAGATTCATTAGAGAGGATGCTAGAAATGCTTACCTTTGCTCATTCTGTTTTAGGGGTGGTTTCTTAAAAAATTTAAATCAGTCAGTATGATTTTAAATTTCCTCACGTGTTTGACCTGCACCATTTCTAATTGTGCTTCAGAGGCTGCTAGAATGTTTTATGATTTTATGTTGAATAGAAGAGATCCCTTAACCTTATTCTTTATTAAAACTTTCTGATGCTCAAAGACATATTTGTTTTTCAATATTAGTTTCTTTTTTGGAGTCTGGCAGATCTCTGATATAGTAAACCAAGTGTCCAATATGACTCACTTTAATACCATAAGATCTGTTACTTATTGCTCTTCATTAACTCCTTGTAGCTCATATAGCTGAATTATGTGCAGTAAAATAGTAGCTCATATAGCTGAATTATGTGCAGTAAAATAGTCCCCTCTTAGTTTCGGAGAATCTACGACCACAAGAATAACTCTTGTAGCTCTTTGAGCTACTAAAGTCTTGTGTCATCATCCAAACCCTGATATACTACAGTAGTGGTTTGGAGACTGCACAGGCTTATATGGAACAAAGAGTTTTGAGGGCCTCTAGTTTGTTAATTTTGTCCTCAAAAAGAAATTCAATTGGCAAACTTTATCAACTTAGGTACCAAACTTGTTGTGAATGATGTGGTACTAGATTTTTTTTTATTGTTAGTTCAAAGGTGGATATGATTATCACATTTTTTTTACAATAGGATTTTGTAACATTAAGGGTTACATTCGGCTTTTGAAACATTCAATTAGACATCCTCCGAAGATGTTATTACATGTTTGTTTAAAGCTTTCATTTTATCATCTTAAAAAGACTCCTGAAAATATTTTAATTGATTTGGTTTTTAATATTGTGTAACATATCCTAAGATACCATACATAAATTACGAGAGACTAGCACAATTGATATGAAGGAGTTAACTGTCAAAGACATTCCTATTGGTATTAGTCTGAAAAGAGAATTATAGTCAATTCTTTTTAGTGAGACAGATTTACACTGACTCGCGGGGTGCCCTTTTAGCTCGGACAAGTTTCCTGCTTGCTGATAGGTTGGACAGGATAATTCTAACATAGCAGGAAACTTGTCCGAGCTAAAAGGACACTGCTGCAAGTCGGTGCAAATGCGTCTCATTAAAAAAATTGAGTATAGTGACTTGCAAACATTATCTAAATGTGCAAGTTTGGCCATAATGAATAGAATTTTTTATGCTAACTAGTTTTAGAGCTAAGAATTATGTTAACATAAGGAATCTTCCTAGGAATTGTGCCAGTCCATATTACCCTTTTAGAGAAGTTAAGGTATACTTCAATGCAACAGTTAGTATAAGAGGTACAGTACCTAATTAGATTTGTACCATTGAGTTTTTTTTTTTTTTTCATAAAAAAATCAATTTAAAATGCAGTGTTGTCCTTATGAAGCTCATAGTTCAAGGTCACAACATTTTGGGTAAGTCTGTCTTACCTTTATTGAAAGCCAATGCACATATCAGAGCGAGAATCACATCTTTTAATTTTTTTTTTTGGGAGGGGCCAAAAAAAAAAAAGTCTACAGAAAGAAGAAATATTAACAGAATGTGATGGGGGAACTAACTCATTTTTGATAATCATTTGAAAGACCCTTGTAGAGAGAGAGAGTATGTGTGTGTTCCTGCATACATACATTCAAAATACAGTACTGTATAGAGAAGAGAGAGTGTATATGTGTGCATACTTTCAAAAGGAGAGTTAAGTGAAAGATACATACATACATACATACATACATATACCAAGGCACTTCCCCCAATTTTGGGGGTACCCGACATCAACAAATGAAACAAAACAAAAAAGGGGACCTCTACTCTCTACGTTCCTGCAGCCTAACAAGGGACTCAACCGAGTTCGGCTGGTACTGCTAGGGTGCCACAGCCCACCCTCCCACATTATCCACCACAGATGAAGCTTCATAAGGCTGAATCCCTTACTGCTGCTACCTCCGCAGTCATCTAAGGCATCGGAGGCAGCAGCAGGGCCTACCGGAACTGCATCACAATCGCTCGCCATTCATTCCTATTTCTAGCACGCTCTCTTGCCTCTCTCACATCTATCCTCCTATCACCCAGAGCTTCCTTCACTCCATCCATCCACCCAAACCTTGGCCTTCCTCTTGTACTTCTCCCATCAACTCTTGCATACATCACCTTCTTTAGCAGACAGCCATTTTCCATTCTCTCAACATGGCCAAACCACCTCAACACTTTCATATCCACTCTAGCTGCTAACTCATTTCTTATACCCGTTCTCACTCTCACCACTTCGTTCCTAACCCTATCTACTCAAGATACACCAGCCATACTCCTTAGACACTTCATCTCAAACACATTCAATTTCTGTCTCTCCGTCACTTTCATTCCCCACAACTCCGATCCATACATCCGGTTGGTACAATCACTTTCTCATATAGAACTCTTTTTACATTCATGCCCAACCCTCTATTTTTTACTACCTTAACTGCCCCCAACACTTTGCAACCTTCATTCACTCTCTGACGTACATCTGCTTCCACTCCACCATTTTCTGCAACAACAGACCCCAAGTACTTAAACTGATCCACTTCCTCAAGTAACTCTCCATTCAACATGACATTCAACCTTGCACCACCTTCCCTTCTCGTTCATCTCATAACCTTACTCTTACCCACATTAACTCTTAACTTCCTTCTCTCACACACGCTTCCAAATTCTGGTACAGTATCATCCGCAAACAACAACTGATTTACCTCCCATTCATGGTCATTCTTGTCTACCAGTTTTAATCCTCGTCCAAGCACTCAAGCATTCACATCTCTCACCACTCCATCAACATACAAGTTAAACAACCACGGTGACATCACACATCCCTGTCTCAGCCCCACTCTCACCGGAAACCAATCACTCACTTCATTTCCTATCCTAACACATGCTTTACTTCCTTTGTAGAAACTTTTCACTGCTTGCAACAACTTTCCACCAACTCCATATAACCTCATCACATTCCACATTGCTTCCCTATCAACTCTATCATACGCTTTCTCCAGATCCATAAACGTAACATACACCTCCTTACCTTTTGCTAAATATTTCTCGCATATCTGCCTTACTGTAAAAATCTGATTCATACAACCCCTACCTCTTCTAAAACCACCCTGTATTTCTAAGATTGCATTCTCTGTTTTATCCTTGATCCTATTAATCATTACTCTACCATACACTTTTCCAACTACGCTTAACAAACTAATACCTCTTGAATTACAACACTCATGCACATCTCCCTTACCCTTATATAGTGGTACATTACATGCACAAACCTAATCTACTGGTACCATTGACAACACAAAACACATATTAAACAATTCTTAAAATATTTTATTTTTCCTTGTTTCCTTTCCTCGCTGAGCTATTTTCCCTGTTGGGACCCTTAGGCTTATAGCATCCTGCTTTTCCAACTAGGGTTGTAGCTTAGCATTTAATAATGATAATAATAATAATAATAATAATCTCACCAACCATTCAATTACAGTCACACCCCCTTCCTTCAACATCTCAGCTCTCACACCATCCATACCAGACGCTTTATATATATTCTGTGTTTGGAAGAATAATCTTGTTAATTATCACTAATGTGATTGTGCTAATTGGCATCTGTGTATTACTCTTCTTTCCCATTGAAAATTTGTGATTCAGCATTTTCTTTTCCAATGTAAGATTTATGGAAATAGAAAAAAAATTTTTACGTTTGCGTCCTAATTCCTTGTGTTGGTTAAGGTGATAGGTTAGTGGTCATAACTATAAATCTAAATCATTTGCCCTGTAACCTCCTTTCTTCCCATGCTTCTTGGTATATGGTTGGTGTTATTCCCTTGGAGGTGGGTGCAGAATGGCAGGTTCTATAAATTTTTTTTATCAATTTTTCCGTCCGTATTTCGGTCGTCAAGTTGGTGCTTGCAGTATATAATATTTTCTACTCCAAGGTATGTAAATTATTGATTTTAAAATTCAAATTGATCAAATTGTGTTACTACAGGTGTTCTATATGATGTGTAGTAATTTTTTATAATATTTTTTTATTATTTGCCTCCCATTTAACTGTTTCCCAACATTTCTGCAGTTTGCAGGTTGAGCGTATCTGATGATAACGGTGGCCTCCCGGGCAATTTTTAAAGATCAGGAAATAGAAGTAGCACTTGCAAAAACCCCATGATTTCTGAAACTGGAATATTAATGAGTGACATCATCCAATGTTGTGATATAGTGTCATGTGTCCCAATGCCATTGGAAGATACCTTCAAATCTGTACCAAAGGATAATCATGAAATGATCAACTGTGGGAGCAATACTGTATAAATTGTTATAGAAATTACTTAACTTTTTTAAGTGTAAACTTGGTTATATAATGGGGAGAAACTTTGGAAGTGTGGTTTAAAGGTTTGAAGGCCACTCATGAATAGCAGAGGCAAGGGACAATGACATTGCCTTATCAAGCAGGACAATGTCCTAGAGACTGACTATATATACATATGATCAGCACCCAAACCCCCTCTCCACCCAAGCTAGGACCAAGGAGGGCCAGACAATGACTGCTGATGATTCAGCAGATAGACGTATAGGCTCTCACAAACCCCCCATCCTTAGCTCACAAGGATGATGAGGTTGCAGCAACCAAAGAGTTCTTGGATTAATTACTTTGACGGATATTTAACAATTTTTCTTAAGTTTGAATCAATAATCCTTAGCATTTATTATAAGTGAATATATTAACCAAATTAAATTGAGATATGTTTTGATGTAGAAGTAGATAACTGATTTAAAGGTTTAAATGTCACTCATGAATGACAGAGGCAAGGGACAGTGACAGTCTCCTAGGGACCCAAGCCCCCTCTCCACCCAAGCTAGGACCGGGGGCTTGGGTCAGGCACTGCCTGTTTATGACTTAGCAGGTAGACCTGTAGACTCCCCTAAACCCCCTATCCTTGGCTCACAAGCTCACAGGGAGGGTGAGGTTGTAAATGCTACAAGAAACTATCAAGCTTGAGTGGGGCTCGTACCCCAGTACTGCAGATCGCCAGAAAGATGTTTCCTGTAGTCTATGTCATGTCATTTTTGTTGATAACTGTATTTTTGTTTGTTAGATTAATTTTTTCTGTGTTGGAGTGAATATTTTTTTCATTTTTGAAATTTGAATAGAAATTTCATTCTAATAAATGTGAAATATTTGTTAGAATATGTTGTATAAGATTGTTATTAAAGGCAAAACTGTGAGTTTACAGTTGTAAATATGTGTTTAAATATTTGAATAAAGTACAAAGATAAGTAAAAGTGTTTGATTTTGGTCCGTAGTACCCCAATTTCCCTCAACAACAACTTCATAAATCTGAATCGTTGTTGGTTTTCACCTTAGATTCCCCTGCCTTCACTCATCTCTTGGTACCAGGCATGGGGTGGGAACATCAGCGAGAAAAATTTTTATTATTTTCTATTTAGGTCATCTAGTGGGCACTTGCACTATTCAATACAAGGTAGGTATGAAAATTATTTATTTGTTTGGAAATCCTGTTGATCTAAGTTTGTTAGTACAAGCATTGTACTATGTGAGAGCATATGACCAAGATTCACGTAAGTATTATACAGTGTTAGTTTGTTTTGTGGTAATATATTGCAGTATGGTATTTATTTTATTTTTGAACAAAACTAATCATCTAAAACAATTTTCTTAAAGAAATATATAAAGCTTTGGATCTTTCTTCCAAAATGGTAAGTTTTAATTGGGGTTCCATGACCTGATGTGCAAGGATGTTCACTACCTAACATTTAGTGGCATTGCATATCATAGCATTTGGAAAAGGCTGCTTTTGTTAGTTCTTGCGATCATAAAGATTTATATATACAGTGTATATATAAATATCTACAAGTCTGACAGTGTCCTTTACCGGGAGGGATGGAAGGAGAACATGTAGATTGCAAGTATCACATGTGCCAAGCATCTTCAACCCCTGTTTGTGGTAGCTGGTTGGTAAGGATAGGGACAGAAGCAAATTTTATTTATGTATCTATTGCAATATTGTTACTTTCTCTTAAACTAAGATGATAATATATAATTTTATCTATTGTTTACAGTGATGAAATGTGTACAGAATTGGAAGAGACTGGTTCCTGTGAGGCCAAAGACAAATGCTCTAGTGCCCATTCACCAGTGGAAATCCTCTTCCACTGCAAGAACTTCAGATCAAGTATTTGCCGTGGCTGGAATCAAAACCGTGCTTGTGACAAGGTTGGAAGAGTTTGCTCATATTTACATCCAGGTAATTGTATTATTATTTTATTTTTTTTTTTTTTGTAGACATTACATGAGTAAACCTCTGATGCAGTTTTATATATTCTTATCATAGAATTCACCCATTCATGACCAGCAACAAAGTATAAGCCTCTATGTGCAGCATTGTGTGATGAGCGCAGTCTTCGACTTCGAGAAGAAAATATTTTTTCTCCTATACCATTTCATCAGTCGTCGTGTTTTCAGATGAATAGTTCTTTTTTTGGTACATCAAGGATCATCGTGGATTTTCAAGCTACTTAATGAAGGATCTTTTAATAGGTTGTTCAAAGTATTTAGAGTGTAAGTCATGGAATAGTAACAGCTCCAATGTGCACAGTAATGACTTTGAGGATTTCCAGCAGTAATTTGGTACCTATTTCCCCATAAATATGCTCTTAGATTAATGATGCCAAAACTAATATCCTGTTGAATATATGAAAATGTATATTAGGGGTTCTAAAATAACCTTTTCAATGGAAACTAAGTACATTTTTTGTTCTTAGTCCAAAGGTGCATAATTTGGGTATGCTGTACATGTTTTTATAATTATACAGTGATGCCAGATAGATTTATAAAGATACTAGATTCTTTTCAGAAAATATTGGATATTTAAACTGGAAATTACTTTTCATCTCATGAAATATTGCAGCTTTTTATTTCACCATTTTAAGCCTCATGTAGGAAATATTCCATAGCAGCCAAGTGAAATTCATGTTGAAAAATATCACTCTCTATTGTTTAAGATACCACATAAGATTACATTTTGGAGTAATCAATTTGTATTTTTTCGAAAACTTCTGTATTCACAGTAACAAAGTAATCTCTCAAATTTTAGGGGAAAGTACATACATACATAAACTCAGGCACTTCCCCCAAGTTTGGGGGGTAGCCGACAGCAAACAAATGAAAAAAAAAGGAACCTTTCCTCTCTACGTTCCTCCCAGCCTGACAAGGGACTCAACCGAGTTCGGCTGGTACTGCTAGGGTGCCACAGCCCACCCGCCCCCGTTATCCACCACAGATGAAGCTACATAACGCTGAATCCCCTACTGCTGCTACCTCGGCGACCGGAGGAAGCAGCAGGGCCTACCGGAACTGCGTCACAAACGCTCGCCATTCATTCCTATTTCTAGCACGCTCTCTTGCCTCTCTCACATCTGTCCTCCTATTACCCAGACCTTTCTTCACTCCATCCATCCACCCAAACCTTGGCCTTCCTTTTGTACTTCTCCCATCAATTCTTGCATTCATCACCTTCTTTAGCAGACAGCCATTTTCCATTCTCTCATCAAGGCCAAACCACCTCAACACATGCATACCCATTCTAGCTGCTAAATCATTTCTTACACCCGTTCGCACCCTCACTACTTCTTTCCTAACCCTATCTACTCAAGATACACCAGCCATACTCCTTAGACATTTCATCTCAAACACTCAATTTCTATCCCTCCATCACTTTCATACCCCACAACTCCGATCCATACATCACAGTTGGTACAATTACTTTCTCGTACAGAACTCTTTACATTCATGCCCAACCCTCTATTCTTTACCACTCCCTTCACTGCCCCCAACATTTTGCATCCTTCATTCACTCTCTGACGTACATCTGCTTCCACTCCACCTCCTCAAGTAACTCTCCGTTCAACATGACAATCAACCTTGCACCACCTTCCCTTCTCATACATCTTTTAGAGGAAAGTGAAAAGGCTATTTCCCGTCAGAAGCATTTGTGATTGTTTCGATATTAATCAAAACCTATTTATAGGGATTATACTTTCGGCAAAGCTTGAAGACTAGCCATAAGACTTTTAGCAAGGCATAACCACCCTACCACTAGTTGGCGGGGGTTAGGAGGGGTAGCTGGTTACCCCGCTCACACGCAAACTGTGTTGTTTTGTCACTTCTTACTTTTGGTTTGGTGAGAGTAGACCTTTGTCTCTCTTTCCACCCCAACCTTTTATTACTGGCCTTTGATTTTTTCCTGTTTCTTTACTTTTTACTTGTGTTTTTATATATATTTAAACATTCATGTGATGTTTTTATATATAAACATTCTTTCATCATTACAGTGTAAGTGTTGGTGTTTTCGTGTCAGCGTAGTGCGACGTATTCACGATGGCAGACAAACCTTCTCTTAAGTTCTCTTCCCCTTTAATGCTGAACATCCAGACGCTGGTGGCCTCCTCTGCTTCTCTGAGTGCAGCAACCCGGCCTCTGCCATAGGAGAGTTGTCCTCGTATGAATACTCCTCTGTTCGGATGTTGACGTCAGTCGCTCCCTGGGAATTCATCAGAAGGAAGACTGATTGCGGCCTACCCAGAGCTTGACTTTGGTCTTGCTCCTCTTCGTTATTGACGCCCCTCTCTCTGGCTTTACGTTTGCAGTCGGCAGAGGGAGTACATAGTTTGAAGCATGTTTCTTGTGCATCTCGGGGGAAAATCTTTCCCGTCCATGGGTTATATTGTTTTCCTGAGTTTTTTTTTTTCATTTGATTAATTTTTAAAAGCGCTGTTTGAATTTAACTTTCCACAAAAGCTAATTAATTTTGAATAAACAGTTTTAATTCACTTCTCTCCAGTACTAAGGACACCGCACTCCTTTGTTCCGTGGTGCAAGCCGGCGGAGGGAGTGCATAGCCTTTACCTTGTTCCTTTTCCTCTCGGGGAACTTCTTTCCCACCCGTAGGTTAGTTACTGTAATATGACCAGGATAACACCCAACGTGTGGAAAGGCATTGCTTGTAAGGTACAGATAACTTGTTTTTACCATAATGAAATTAAATCTTTTCCATTAGAATTGCAGTGTTCTATAACATATCTCATCTTTTCTTGCAGGAAAACCAGAAATGCTGTTTAATGAAAAGTGGAATAACGTGTATGTCGAAGGATTAAAGACAACTCTCGATTATCTGTCTGAAGCTATCAGAAATTTATTCCTCTTGAAAGACCTGCAGTGTACGTTTTGTATATTTTGGTAAATTTTACGTATTATTTCATCATGAAATTCATGTTTCAGCAAATAGTAAAGTTTATCTGTTTTCACAATGGTGAACCAATTTGCTATATTGAGCCATATGGAGATTATAAACATCCTTAAAGAGTGAATTTATGTTTTGTAAGAATTCAACTACAGCACTGTATTATTTTTTTCCTTGAGTAATGTTGCCATTGAAAATGTATTGAAGCTTATCCAAATAATCTTTTGCCTGCGAATTATATCTATATTTAAATTGTTGCAGGTGTCCGCGTCTTGTTGGTTACAGTATCACCTAAGATGGCTAAGCTGTATGTGGATTGTATAACAGATCTCGCAAAAACCTGTAACCAGAAAGTTTCCCTGTTACTTGGAGATGCTCTTGAAGGTATGTATACTGCTGGGTTTCTTTTTTGTACAGTATATGAAAAATAAAATATGTAAGAAAAGGGGAAGGGAAGGGTAACATTCCTGGGTTACCTTTAACTAATACTGGTATGTGTAGGATTTTTGTGTAGTTATTTTTATGAAATAAAATAGTCATTATTGTTATGCGCTTCACTAAGCTTTGAAAATTGTGATACTGTCATAGTATTGTAATATACAGTAAGTCATATAAAAGACTGAAAAATTCTGGAACCATTTTTGCATGCTATAAACCCGTTTGAAGCATTATCTGTTATTGCTTAGTCAGCTGGTTGAGGGATCACTACTAAAGAAATTCAGTTTTTCATTGTTTGTGTAGATATCATTTGGTTGGTTTAGTGGTGAACGTTTATTACGTTTTCATGTAAAGAATAAAATGCAGAATAGTGTAGGCATTTATATAATGATTATGCATTATTTACAGAGGGTACTACAGTAACCATCGCCACATTAGATGCATTACGACATATATCAAATGTTAATAAGCCACAGGAACTCAAAAGGTTGGATACCAACAGATTGAGGGCCTTAATTTTGGATGATGGCCCAGCTTTGCTCAAAAATTGCCCCAAATATATGCAGAGTTATTTTCAAGAACTTGCCAAAAAAGGTAATGAAGACCCATTAGTCTGTAGTAGTTTCCTAACCTTTTTCGTGTGGAGGTTATCAAGTAGCTTCACATGCTAGCGTATTGAATTCACTTGTGTGATTTATCTGAGATGGAATAAATAGTATTTTGGATTGTATTCAGCCTTTTTAATTGAGTTTTGTTTGCAGATGTTAATGTAGTTGTTACTGCTGAGAAAATTTCAACAGTAGAAGTTGAAGATGCTCATCATAAGATAAAGCCAAGAGGTGGTTTTAAGAAAATATATGCAGCCTCTTCCAAGGAAAAGGGTAAGTTTACAGAAAAATAATTTTGATAATGGATTTAGGCTTTTCACTAATTTGTTCAACTTACCTGTTTCCTTACTCGAGGGAAACTGCAGGCTTTTGTAGTTTGCAGGTCCTTTCACATATTGTTGAAATCCTACTTACAGTTAATTTTTTAATGCAGTATTTATCATTATTGCTGCAAAAGTGATAATTTTTTTGTATTCCTTCATGTACAGTATGCTGAATTTACATAGCACTTGAAATTTTTCCTTACAAAGGAACAATCCTTATATTTATTATTATTGTTACCTGTAGTACAACCCTGGTCAGAAAAGCAGAATGCTACAACCCTAAGGGCTTCAAATTAGGAAAATATCCCAGATTCTTAGTTTTTTTGCCAGCATACTCTTTCGCAGTTGCCTTGCCTTCTAGAACCACGGATGGCATTATATTGGAAGCGAAGACCCTAAATGACCTACTGTTTGCTATTATATGTTGGGTTATAAGAAGTTCTTGAGGTTGGAAGAGACAAAATAACTTTTTTTTTATTTCAATCGTCCATATCTTGGAAGTTAAAATGACTAATATCAGGCTATTTTCTTAAATCTATATTTGGAAAAATTTCCATAATACCCTGCCCCACACAACATCATCCATCCATGACAAACAAATACTAAATAAACTTTGTTCCAACACAGAGACTTACCTCGAACTACTTTCTTAGGAGGTACCTGGAATCTCCTCTCAACCGACCAGAGTTTTGTGTAGTCTACCATATTTCCGTTTTCTGTGGGGACTAACTCAGGCGTAAGGAGAACGTGCCCTGAGGCTAGTCCTGAGCTAGGTCGGCGTTAGCTTGGGTCTCGATCGTCAGTAAGTTCTCTGGTCGCGTCGTGATACCATCCCGTCGCTCTCCATTCTCTTGCGATCCTTTGTGTCCCCGACTCGTGTGTCCCACGTGGTTCCCGCGTGATTGCCTTGTGCTTCCCCAAGTGTATTCGTTATCCTTTCCCTGCGTTCCTGTGTCTTGTGGTTTTGTGTTGTGATGGAGCAGACCCGCCGTTGTCCTGGGCCTAGAGCCGGGAAGTCGTGTGGAGCGTTCCTATCCAAGCCGGAGGTTGACCCGCATTCCCTTTGCTTGTCCTGTAGGGGTAGAGTGTGCTCGCCGACGGATACGTGCCCGGCGTGTGTTAGTTGGAATGAGATCCAGTGGGTGCGTTTTAGCACGAAGAAAAAGAAGTCCTCTAAACGGTCCCCCAGGAAGGCGAGCATCTCTTCGCCTTTGCCGTCGCCAGGTGGGAGGTCTGACGAGGTTTCTGTTCCTTCTTCCCCTACCCAGGGTAGGGGACAAGGTAAGTCCGTTGCGGGGAAGGTGCCGATGGCTCTTCCCCAAGAGTCTAATATTCATGATGTGGGGGTTGCTGAATCTTCACAGGCTAGTGGGGGGCCTGATAGTGCTTTGTCTGGGGGTCTTGGGGACTCTGCCCTTGTGATTGGGGGGCACGTCTCCTCCGATGACCCCATGTGTTGTAATACTGTCCCTGTCTCTTCGCCCGCGTCTTGGGCCTGCGTTTCAGGTACCTCAGCAGCTGATGGCGTCCAGGATAGGTTGGACTCGACGGTAGGGGAGCCCTTCGGGTGGAAGCTCCCGAAAACCCCAGGTAGGTCCCCGTTGAGGATGGAGGATGGCCTAGATTCCTGGTTCCCCAGCGTGGTGCGGCCGACCTCCCTTCCAGCCCCTCTGTCGGCAGTTCCTGACTCGTTTTTGCAACCTTCGAGCTCCAGAACTCAACAGTTCGCGAAGACCTCCGTTGCCCCCGAGCCCGCCCGTCGGTTGGGTTATGCAGTATCGTCGGGGTCTTCGGAGGCCGGCTCATCGTTCTCTTCGGAGGGTGGAGCGAGGAGGAGGCGCCGTCGGAGGAGGGAGAGATCCAGGAGCAGGCGCTCCCGTTCGAGGTCACGTTCAAGGTATAGCAGAAGACGTTCCAGGTCCCCGAGGAGGAAGTACAGGAGGAGTAGGTCCCCCAAAGGTGAATGGGTCTTCGTTCCCCGCAGGAGGGTCGAGGACTTCGACGATTTTCCGCGTTCTCCGAGTCGCCGGCCCAGAGACGGTTCTCCACGGAGGCCCTCTGCCAGGCATAAGTATGACCCTCGGAAGGAACAGAGCGAGAAGGCCTCTTCAGGTAGGCGTAAGGCCGCGAAACTTCCGGCTCAACCCGCCCAGCGGGGTGAGTCGCGTTTTCGGACGGGCAGCCTAGTCGGGTCAGCACAGTTGACTCGGCCCTTGGACTCGCAGGGGCGGCTTCCTCTGTCGGGCCAGCCCACGGAAGTCTCGCCCTCTTTGCCCAAAGACGTATTATGGATGAAAGTCCTCGCCGACACGGCGATTCCCACCCCGACACCCAGGTCTAGTGCGGAGGTTCCCATCGGCACAGACTGTTACCACCACAGGGAAGTGCTCGTCGAGTCCGAGCCACAGGGACGAGGGTGTGGTGCCCGTCGGCTCGTCGCCTCGGCCTCAGACGGAGGGTGTGGGTGGCGACAGTGAAGGTTCCCCAACCGAGGACTCGGCATATCGGACGGTGATAGGTCTTATATGGAGGCATCACTGGATCGAGGAACCTGTTCCCTCCGACAAGGATGCCTGGCGTTCCAGTCTTAATCGTCTGATGGTGGCCCCCGTGCAGCAGAAACCCTCCCTGGCACTGCCTGTGGCCAGGGATTTGGTCCTGGGCCGCGCCCACGTGGACAAGGTTGTGGCAGGCAATGCCGAAGCCCCCAAGTCCTAGAGTTCCTCAAAGTTACTCCAGGAACTAAGGTCCCAGAGTAGGTTTTATGTACCAGAGGGGCAGCAACCGGGAGCTTGCAAAATGGAGTCTTCCCTTGAAGTGTTGAGTCAGGGTGCCCCGAAGGACAGAGCCGCGTCAGCCCCGATTTGTTTTTCACAGTCGGAGGCTTCGATGATGGAGATGTCCAAGGACTTAGTCCACGTTGCCTCCTGGTTGGACTGGTGGGCCTCCACTCTGGTAGGTGTTCAAGCCACCTACGACTTTACAGACCCTGCGAACCAAGACCTCCTGAAGGAACTCATCATCTCCGGGGGAAAGACCTTAAAGTTCCTGACTTTCCAGTCTCTTGCCCTGTCAGCCAACTGGGTGCTTAGGAAAAGGGATACGGTCTTAGCCAAGCTTTCCCGGAAAATCCCTGACAGAGAGGCTAGGGCTTTGAGGAGCCTCCCTGTGTGGGGTGACTCCCTGTTTCCGTTGAAACAGCTGGAGGAGGTCATGGAAAAGGTCTTGAAAAGGAAGGAAGGGGGTGCACCTAGACCCCACTCCGTGAGGAGGCCCACTTACAGGAGGGCGACATCGGATGGCCCCTCTACTTCTCATGCCTCTCCTAGCCAGACGAGGAGAGACGCTCCATCTACCTCTTGGGCTCAACCACCGCAGCCCCCCCGTAGAGGAGCCCCAGCAGCATCTGCCTCTTTTAGGGCGGCCTACTCAGCGTCCAGGAGAGGGCATTCAGGCCGCTCCTCCAGAAGGAGATAAAGTGGGAGGCCCCCTACTCCTGCCCAAGCCTCAGGTTGGGGGATGCCTCAGACATTTTTGGCAAGCATGGAGGGCCCACGGTGTGGAGCCCTGGACAGTATCCGTACTGAAGGAAGGGTACAGACTTCCGTTCCTAACAGAACCTCCACCTTTGATCTCACCCAGTCTGGCGGAGTGGCTAGCACCCAAGGACCCCTTGAAGAGGGCGGCCCTTCAGGAGGAAGTTTCCACTATGATGGAGAAAGGTGCGGTGGAAGTGGTCCTACATCCGGGCCCAGGCTTCTACAGTCGTCTTTTTCTGGTGGAGAAAGCGACAGGGGGTTGGAGACCGGTGATAGACCTGTCAGCCCTCAACAAGTTTGTTTGCAAGACGGACTTCAAAATGGACACCCCGAAGTCGGTCTTGCAGTCCTTCAGGGAAGGGGACTTCATGATGTCCATAGACCTCAAGGACGCATACTTTCAAATCCCAATCCACCCCTCAAGCAGGAAGTTTCTCCGGGTGAAGTGGGGTTCCCAGATCCTGCAGTTCATGACCCTCTGCTTCGGTTTGTCGACAGCTCCCCAGGTATTCACGGGAGTCTTCACGACAGTTTCTGTGTGGGTTCACGAAGGGGTATTCGCCTCATTCGATACCTGGACGACTGGTTACTCCTTTCCTCCTCAGAGGAAGTTTTGAAGGAGCAAGGAGTAAAACTAATTCAATTGTGCAAGGATCTGGGTATCACGATCAACCTGGAGAAATCAAATCTGTCTCCCTCCACCAGGATGACCTACTTGGGGATGATGCTGGACTCCCGACTAGTGAGAGCCTTTCCGTCGGAGGAACGGTTGAACAACCTGGAACGGATCCTCCTGCCTTTCCTTTCGAAACAACCCAGGAGAGCCAAAGACTGGCAAAGGTTAATAGGGCACCTAGTGTCATTGGAGAAACTCGTTCCCCAAGGGAGGCTCAGACTCAGGAGCGTCCAGTGGAACCTGAAGGGGCTCTGGAACCAAGTGGACTCGCCCTACAAGTTAATTCCTGTCCTGCCGGAGACAATACACTCCCTGGAGTGGTAGCTGTGTCGGTCGAATACCCTCAAGGGGATGTCCTTTGCAACCTAGCCTCCCAAGATGCTTCTGTTCACAGACGCCTCCAAAGAGGGGTGGGGGGCACATCTCCTCAACGAGACAACGAGAGGAACTTGGACGGACGAGGAGAAAGGTCAGCACATCAACGTCCTAGAGATGAAGGCAGTCCGAGAAGCTTGCCTACAGTTTGTAGATCTTCTGAGGGGAAACACAGTGGCGACAACGCCACTGTAGTAGCGTACATAAAGAAACACGGAGGTCTAAAATCGAAGGAGGAGTGCGATCTCGCTTTGGAGATCCTGGATTGGGCCGAGTCGGAACAGATCGTGATTTCAGCAAGGTTCATTCCAGGCAAAAAGAATGTCCTAGCCGATGGGCTCAGCAGGATGGGACAAGTAGTGGGAACAGAGTGGTCCCTCCTCCCAGAAGTAGCCAGACTCATCATTCAAAAATGGGGCTCGCCGGTGATGGATCTCTTTGTAACCAGGCTGAACGCACAACTCCCCGCATTTTGTTCTCCTGTCCCAGACCCAAAGGCGGCGTTGGAAGATGCTTTTCAACACAAATGGGACAACCTCAACGTGTACGCTTTTCCCCCCTTTGCATTGATCAGGCAAGTGCTCAACAGAGTACGGACGGCTCGAAACTTAAATATGACTTTGGTAGTGCCCTGGTGGCCGGAGAGGGAGTGGTTCGCAGATCTAAGGGACCTGGCATGTCTTCCCCCGTGGCCTCTGCCCGACAGGCCAGACCTTCTACGGCAGTCACACTTCCAAAGGTTCCACGACAATCCTCAGTCTCTTCGCTTTCACGCCTGGAGACTATCGAGCGGCTCCTGAGGAAGGAAGGATATTTGACAGGTACTGCAGAGAAGATGTCATGTTATCTGAGACAGTCTTCAGCAGCGGTCTACCAAGCAAACTGGGCTACTTTTATGAAATGGTGTGCCTCAAAGAACATCAAGCCTCTATAAGCCTCGGTCCCAGATATTGCGGATTTTCTAGTGCATCTCAGAGACGAAGTGGGCTTGTCAATTCCGGTCATCAAAGGAGCCCGTGCAGCCTTGGGCCAAGTCTTCCTTCTGAAGGGCATTGATCTGGGTGCCTCTAGGCACATATCTATGCTCATCAGGAGCTTCGAACAAGCTTGCCCTCCGCAGGCCTCCAGGGTGCCTCAGTGGGACGTGGCAAGGGTATTGAAAATGTTAAGTAGTCCGCCGTTCGAACCCCTGAAGGACATAGTGGACAGGGATCTCACTCTCAAGACGGTCTTCTTGTTGGCCTTGGCCTCTGCTAAGAGAGTAGGAGAGATCCATGGGTTGTCCTACAACATCTCTCATTCGAAGGGGTGGAGGGAGATCTCCCTTAAGTTCGTCCCTTCTTTCCTAGCAAAGACACAGAATCCAGCGGTCTGGGACCCTAAGTTCAAGGGCTTTTCAATGCCGGCTATTCCTAGGACAGGGAATCCAGAAGATTTGAAGTTGTGCCCCGTCCGTGCCGTGAGAAAATACCTTGAGAGGACTGCCCATCTCCGCCCTGGTATCAAAAATCTTTTTGTCTCTACGGGTGTAAGGAAAAAGCAGGTATCTAAGAATACCATCTCCTTTTGACTGAGACGGGTTATTGTCAGGGCCTGTAATGATGAGGGCCTGCCCCTGCCAAGTAATCTCAGGCCCCATGACATTAGGGGTCTAAGTACTTCTCTGGCTTTTGAGAGGAACATGGGGGTGGGCCAGATCCTTAGAGCAGGCACCTGGTCGAACCAGTCGACCTTCACAACGCATTACCTCAAGGATTGCTCGAGGAGGTCTTTAGACGGTTTCTCTATTGGGACAGTCATCTCCGTGCTCCAAGCGATTTAACGGTGAAGCCCCAGGTACAATCATGGATAGCAAAACCAAGAGACATAGGTTCATTCCCTTTCACCCTTGTCCCTTTTTTCCTTTCCCTACTCGGAGATAACCCCACATACAACCTGAAGAAGACACATTCTCTACAACTTCGCCACAGGACTCAGCATCATGGAATTTTTTAAAGGGTAAGTACTTAGACACTAACATGGGCTCTTTGTGTCGTTTTCCCTACGTTTCGTTTTCCGTTTGTATATTGCAACCTAGTTCACATCTAGGTTCCTGGATGTCCGGTTAGCTTGGTCTGAAGTTCAGGAAGACACTCCCACCTCCTAAAGTGTAAGTCTCCCAAGAAAGTAGTTCGAGGTAAGTCTCTGTGTTGGAACAAATCACAAATTTTAAGTAATTTGTATTTTTCCTAACATACTTACCAAGAACTACTTTCGGGTAATGGCCCTCCCTACCTTCCCCGAGTGCCTTACTGCCCTTGAAGACCTTTTGTACCATCCAGGAACTTACTGACGAGCGAGACCCAAGCTAACGCCGACCTAGCTCAGGACTACCCTCAGGGCACGTTCTCCTTACGCCTGAGTTAGTCCCCACAGAAAACGGAAGTAGGGTAGACTACACAAAACTCTGGTCGGTTGAGAGGAGATTCCAGGTACCTCCTAAGAAAGTAGTTCTCGGTAAGTATGTTAGGAAAAATACAAATTACTTAAAATTTGTGATTTTTTGGAGGTCACGTGCAACAAACCTTGAATAACACTTCCTCTACGAATACCTCATCTTTCAATAGAAGTATGCTTTCAGTGACGCTGGATATGGCTGTTAAAACTTTAAAGTGACGGTGGTAGTTGCTGCTGGATGGTAAGGAAGCCACTCCCATCTGACTGGCCACTGAGCCCTCACTTTTTCAGCCACCGCATGGTACAGACATCATCCCGGCACCCTCAACTGGCTTTTTTAATAATTATCTTTTCCATTTAGATGAACAGCCTTAGCAGACTGTCGTTGGTAAGGGATATATAGAAGGAAAGACGGATTAACAGCAGGTTCCTGATAATCAGCCATGCGGTAGTTTTTTCTTTAGTAAATCTGCCGATATCCACATTTTGGTTCCTGTTAGATACCACTCGTTTTTTATGTTTATTCCCTCGTTTGTGTGGCCTGGTGACAAGGCCAGAAATGTATTAATAAGGAGGCTGGCAATCCTTAGAGATTGATGCGCACTGTCGGAAGAATGTTTTATGGCTGCTGAGTATGAAGTGTAGAATGGCACTACCCTTCTTTTTCTTCTTTCAATGTCTTCCATTTCCAGAAAGGCACTAAGGACGTATCACTTGGTTTTCCGTCTTTATAGAGTTCCCGTGACCTTCAAGAACAGTTTCACAAAAGTATTCCTCTAGCAATCGAAAAAGACCCTCATTCTTGACTGAGACAAAAGACTTGTCCTCGCTTCTAAGGAGTACAAATAAAGTCTCCACAGCCCATTATAAGGAATCCTCAACTGCCGAGGGTAAACAGTTTAAGGACAGGTTAGGACGCAGGTCTTTCTAGCTTACTTGCAAGAGCTCCTCAGAGGTACAGGCATTTGCTCTGTCACCCAAGGCCAACATTGAAATGAAGTGCACCTATAAGCCTGCAAAAGATAGCTGCAAAGCAACTGCATCAATGTTACCATAGTACCGTTCAGGTTTAGTACTTGGAGCATAAAGGAGGCAAGCAGAGACTCAACGTCCTTCACGCCATGGTGACTCCTCTTCCTTTCCAAAGGGAGAGGATTCTTTGGATACAATTAACCCATCTACACCCGTTTCAGTTTCTCTCCTGGCGAAGGCAGAGAATCTGGGGACAGAATCAATGTTCCTGAAAGTACTTTCATTAATTATACCGGTCAATGAATTGAAAGAAGTAGCCTGTACCGCATGTGTTTCATAAATGCTTGTACACTGTAATGGTACCACTTTTTTTGTCTTATCGCTCGCTCTTCCCAGCACTTATAATAGACCAACCTGTACAAGCTTGCTAGCTCATGTTTTATTTTGTTTGAATTATTGTGATGTTCTTGCTCGCAAGGCCTTGTATATAAACTCAATGTTTGTTTTAATAAAGTTTGGCTGTAATCCTTTCTCCTCTCTATTATAACCTAACGGCTCGCTCGCACAATTGATGCCCGTTGGAGGAACAGCTCCCTCCCGCCTTCCTCTTCAATTCTGTGCCCTACTGTTTTATGATGCCGCCAAACGACCCTGACTCCTCTCCATGCCACTTCTGTAAAACTTCCGCTTTTCATTAGTACAGAGGTATTTGCTTGGTTCCAGCACACCAAGGTTCAGTTTCGCATCAAGGGCGTGACTCGCTCAAGCACCAAAGTAGACTATGGCCTCGCGGCGATCCCCTAGGACACTTTCCAGGAAATCTCCGAATGGTTTTGCGAACAAAGGGACACCTCAATAGTGTACGACACCCTCAAAACATACCTCTTGGAGTAGTACTCACCATTGCCAGTCGCTCGTATAGCCAAGCTTTTTCATCTCTCTCAATAACCATTTGGGGGACCAAAAGGCTTTGCTCGCCTTCAGGGAAATGACCAGTATCGCTCGTCTGCAACCTGCTGAAAACGGCTCTCTTCACGAGGTGAACCTACCCGAAGCTGAACGTACTGCTATCCCCAGTGTTGATGCTTTGCCCATGAGGAACTTGATGACTAAAGTCGGTGCCTTTATGGACAGCCACTTCACCACTTTCAAGACCTCCATGAACGCCTCTGTTCCTAACGAAGAGGACTATTACACATCGACTGAAGCTGACATGAATGCGGTAGGAAACAAATGCCCACCCTGTGATGTTCCGGAGTGGCGACAAAGCTGCCCACCACCCACATATGCCACCCCTCGCTCGTGCCTAAACTAATGACCTCTCCAGCTACTTACTGATGCACATCAGCTGCAGTTATGCTGTTACCACTCTAAATTTGCAGCTGTTGTGAGAAAATGTGCGAACAGGTGTCAGTGGCCAAAAAACTTGTTAGTAGGCGATAGCTTGTGGCGATGGCCTCCTCTATTACTAATCTTTTCTTTTTACTTGATATAGGTGCGGTTTTTGGTCGACAGTGTTGCTTGCCATTCACTTCTACCAAGGCCACTCTCCAAAAGATGGCATAGTCTTTCTAAGCCTGCCGACATCCACCTGGTAGCTGCTAGTGGATCTGCGATCCCTACCCACAGATACAAGACCCTCATATTATCATTGGGGAGCTCCAAATATCATTACTTCAACATATACCAACAGATATCACTCAGCAATACACGTTTTCCTTCGCAACGACACTAGCAAGCCACTGCTAACTTATATGGGCACTTTCCACGCGATCTGTCATACAACAAAGTCTTTCTTAATTAACATTCATGGCAAAGAAGACTGTGTCTCCAATGATCGCTTAAAATCTGCATATCTACCTGCCAAATGACCCGCCTACAATGTGTCTCACAAGAGCAGGGCGCCCTATTTCACATTTGTCATTTTTAGGGGGGAATCCATGTACCGCACGTGTTTCATACACGCTCGTACACATTAACGGTATTGCTTTTCCTTTGTCTTAATGCTCTCTCTACCCTACGCTGATCATATACTGACCTGTGTAAGCGTGCAAGCACTTGTTTTATTTTGTTTGAATTTTTCTGACGTTCTTGCTCGTAAGTCCTTGTACTGAATATAAGCTTATTGTCTGTTTAATAGAAATTTAGTTGCATATCTGTTGCCTCTTTGTTATAATGTAACAGCTCACTCACACAAGCCAGAGCTCTGATAAGAGGCGGGAAGACCTCAATTGATCAGCTATGCAGTTCCCCACAAGCCTCGAGGCCTACCCTGTAACTTCCATGGCCAGTACTTGCCAGGGAAGCATTAGTGTCAACACATAGGTTTGGAACCTTCTCCGTCTACACTTAGGGTAGCACCTGATGATTTGGATAATTTACTCTGCCCTATGAGGGTGCTCACGTTCTTTCATCAGGTCGGGTAGATGTGAAACAATGGTCAAGAACACTACTTCCTCCTAGCTTTGGGAGACGATAAGGAGAGCGCAAAACAAAGTAACAAGAGAACCAGAAGGGTTGTGGTGGCTGATGTGGTATCGTCCCTGACTGGTGAATGCCAGACTGGAGTTCAAGTCCCGCTCAAACTCGTTAGTTCCTTTGGTTGCTGCAACCTCACCATCCTGTGAGCTAAGGAAAGGGTGGGGGCCTAAGGTCTATTTGCTGAGTCATCACCAGCCATTGCTTGGCACTCCTTGGTCCTAGCTTGGGTGGAGATAGGGCTTGGGCACTGATCATATGTATATATATATGTATATATGGTCAGTCTCTAGGGCATTGTCCTGCTTGATAAGGTAATGTCACTGTGCCTTGCCTCTGTCATTCATGAGCAGCCTTTAAACCTTTAAAACCTGTGCACACACACACCTGAATTAGTGGAATGGTAGCAACACTAAGCCGTCAGGAAGATTTTGTCAGCTGGGCAAGTCTGAAGGCAGGAATCTGGAAAAGCCAGACAACCTTTACAGCCCATTTCGTGCAGGAATGTCCCCACTAGTCCAATAACTACTTTTCTGTAAGATCTGTGTTAGCTACTCAGTAGGTTGTGTAGAATACATAGCGCCCCCACAAGACAATAAGCATATCGTATAAGATAGCTGTTGCGACGTTAGTCAAGGATGAAAATTATCGAGCGTGTAAACGGGCTATTTGGTTGTCGAGCGTGCTCGTCCAACGGCTCGATGAAAGTCAGGCTCATCTTGACTTTTGTGGGCGGAGCTACATTGTTTGACGAACGGTGTGAACATGTGAACGGGTGTCGAGCATCGAACCTCAGTTGTTATTCAAACCTGCTAGAGGAAACACCATCAAACAAATGAATAATGGCTGCCATTAATGAAAGCAAGAATGAGAAGGAAGTCGTACTTTGATTTCATACATACATATCGGGCTCACCCAGCTTTATGGAAAGTTAAATCAAAAGACTATTCCAATAAAGTAGCCAGAAACAAAGGAATAGTGGCTCTGCATGAAATATTGAAAGAACTAATTTTAAAGCCTTAATTTTAAAGCAATAAGCAAGTTGGTGTGTGAAAATTTCTCTCTTTATAGTAGCGAACCCTTCGTCCACTTTGATCTTTTCTTTTTTCTTCTTAGTGCCACTGCTAAAGCAATGGCTATCAAATCGTCCTGGTCGAGTGACATGTTGACGTTGTCTTAGCACGAGGCACACTGAGGCTCGATGTACTGTCTGAAAGCTCTTCGAGCCGTTCTACAAGTAGGTTCGACAACCGGGCTCGACGAGCTGCTCGGCCGTGTAAACCCCGCTTTAGTCAAGGATTAGAATAAGAATGTTTGGCCGTTTGTTCCTACACTGATACAAACCTTCATTCTTTACTATAGGAGGAGATATTCTATCGTGAGCTGAAAAATAGGGCAGAAAAACCTTAACAAGGTCGTCAATGACCAGGCTGGTAGTTATCCACCTGTTAGTGGTGGGGGACCGCCGGTCGGTAGCTACTGTTTACCTTTAATCGAATTCTAGCCGACACAGTGGTAACACCGCTGCTCCAGCTTTTGTTTCACTGGCAGACTAGCCTTTCTTTTTTGTGTTTTTGATTAATCCTTTTTCTTTTTCTTTGTTAGAGGTGATGTCCTCTATTATGAGGAAGTGTTCCGGGGTGCCCCTGAAATCCTGTGACACCTTTATGTTGCCGCTGGAGGTGGATCCTCATTCCCTATGCCCTGGGTGCAGAGGTCAGGTTGTGTTCTGGGGGCTCCCCCTGCCAAGTATGTAGAGAGTGGTCGCCCTCTCAGTGAGAGAAGTTCGAGAAGAGGAAGAAGAAATCCAAGAAGGACTCATTAACTCCAGGTTTGCCGTCGAAAGGTAAGGAGTCTCGGACCTCTTCTTAGACCTCTCATTCTCTCCCTTCAGACTCTTCTTTGCCTCCCTCCTCCAGGGGGGAAGTCAAGGAAGAATGGCACCATTGATTTAACCCCCATTCCTCTCGGTCATGCTGATCCTGTTGCCTCCCCTAGTGGGGCAATGTTTTCCGCCAGCGGGAATGACTCCGTTACCGCTTCCATTCTAGATCATGTACGAGCGGTATGGCCTTCCCTTGGACTTCCTGGTTCTCCTTTGGAGGAAGTTTGGAACCAGTTCCTCGTGGGCAAGGTTGTGCCTCAGGTCCCTTCTGTTTCGGAACCCTCGGAAGTTCCGGAGCTCGCCTACCTCCCGTCAACTCAGTCAGCGCCCGCTGAAGTTTCAGTGGATGTAGTAACTTCAGCTCCTGCGGCTGCTACTTCTCACACTGTTTGCGCTTCTACAGTATACAGGTTGCAAGCGCAAACATCGCAGTACCTCCTCCTCCTCGTCATTGTCCTCGCCCTCTTCGGAGGATAGGAGGGAGTGAGAGGAGGAAAAGGAGAGCGCGCTCTCCTTCGCCTAGACGTTCTCGCCGGAGAAACAGGCGATATAGGAAGACACATCATCGTTTTCACTCTTCCTCGCCTTTTGTCTCTTCACGAGACGTCTCGCCTCGAGACTTGAGCGCTCTCGGCGCAAACCTAAGAGGAGTGCTTCCTCTCGTCATCGTTCTGCCTCTCTGTCGTTTTCCTCTCGCGCGAGGGATCATCTAAGAAGCCAGGAGTGCGGCCAAGGGAAAAGCGCATCCTGACCTCGAACCCTCTCCTTCACTTATTAGTTTGAGGGTCTCCGTTCGCTCAGGGAAAGTTAGAAAGAGCGCTTCTCCTCGCTTTCGCTCCCTATCTTCAGAGAAAGATTGCTCTCGCCCTTCGACTTCTTGATCTTGCAAGTCTCAGGTCATACACTCACGGGGCCAATCTCCTCGCCCTCGTGTTTCAGACAGGACAACCTTCCCGGTTCTCTTGCTCCCTAATGAGTTAGGGATTACAAGTCTCTCGAAAACCTTGTAAGAAGACGCAAGGGTTCAACCCTTATTCTCATCGGTTGAGAGCAGAGGGAAGAGGGGAAATGTGTTAGAGAGGCTAAAAGGAAAGCACGCCCAGATAGCTTCATGTGGCAGCTCGTAAGCTGCCCACGTTACGAGGTAGCAATCGTTGTCAACCTTCAACTTGAACAAGGCTTGTTGATGGGAAGCATAGATTGCTGCCAGGAGGTTCGCCTCCAGGTGTTGGAGAACCTCCCCTTACGAGGGAGTGTTAACCTTCTCCGGAATTGGGCTCCCCCCCCACCCTTCCGAGGGAGAGCTTCCCCACATCAGCCGTTCAGCAATCTTCCCTCTTTCGGGAAGAGTTGCGGACAGCTCGATGAGTCTTGCTTATGCTATCTCATCGCCGAAGACTGTGTTTCTTTCCTTGAGCTGGGGAAAAGCAAGTCTAAGGCTTGTCCCTCCCTCGAGGGGAACTTCTCCCTCTCGTTCGCGAGAGAGATTGTTATGCCTATGCTTTTTTCCCATTGAGCTGGGAGAAAGCTTGTTCTAGGCGATGTCTTCCTTCGGGAGGACTTCCCTCTCGTTCGCGAGAGGGAGATTATTACGCCTACGCTTTTTTCCCATAGAGCTGGGAGAAAGCTTGCCATAGGCGATATCCTCCTTTGGGAGGACTTCTCTCTCGTTTGCGAGAGAGAGATTATTACGCCTACGTTTTTTTCCAATAGAGCTGGGAGAAAGCTTGTTCTAGGCGATCTCCTTCAGGAGAACTTTCCTTTCGTTTGCAAGAGAAAACTTGAAGTTTGCTGATCCACTAGGGGGGGTGGCAGAGCTTTCTCCGAAACAGGTTCCCCCTGCGGGGGAATGAGTCTCTCGTTCTCAAGAGAAGTCCACCTCTGGGCATTGGCAGTCTCCCCCCCCCCCCCTTTACGCTTATGATTCTCCTCCAGGGGCGGAGCGAGAGCCTTGTCTTAAGCGACGTTCTCTTTCGGGAGAACAAACCTCCCCTGCGGAGGAGCTATCTTTAGATTTGGAGCAGTCTACCCCTTGGGCGGAGTCTGCTGAACGTTCCTCTCCGGAGATTCTTAGGGTGGAAGGGTTCGTAACTCCTCTCCACCCCGGACATTCTCCCCATCGTGCTGTGAGGAGACGTCTTTTTGAACCTGCTGGCTCTCCTCAAGTTGACCCTTCGGGTTCTCGGGACAATCACCCTTTTGGGCTGGCGTGATCGTGAGCCTTCGGGCCTCCGTCGCGCTGGACTTTCACGTTCACACGACTTAGAACCTTCGAGTTTCAGTTACGCTGAGCATTCGGGCTCTCATAACAAGAGTTACACTGATCCTTTGGGCTCTCGTACCATCAGTTACGCTAACCCTTCGGTGTCTCCTTACAAGGAAACTTCGGTTTCCCGTTGCGCTATCCCTTCGGGGTCTCACAACGCAGGTTGCTGATCCCTCCGGCTCTCGTGACTTTAGTCACGTTGACACATCGGTGTCTCGTGTTAGGAAAACTTTGGTTTGTCGTTGCTCTGATCCTTCTGGGTCTCGCAACATGACCTCTAGGGTCTCACGCGATCACGCTGAACCTTCTGGTTCTCATGAAAGAAGTCGCCAAGAGTTTTACTCTTATGAAAGAGAGTCTTCGGACTCTCGTCGCGCGGAGTGTTCGCGCGCGCAACCAACACTGCGCACGTGACCATCAAGAGTTTTACTTTTGTGACAGAGTCTTCCGACTCTCGTCACGCAAAGTGCGACCATCGTCACCAAGAGTTTTACTCTTATGACAGAGAGTCTTCCGACTCTCGTCATGCAAATTGTTCGCGCGCGCAATTAGCGCTACTCGCGCGACCATCGTCACCAGGAGTTTTACTCTTATGACAGAGAGTCTTCTGACTCTTGTCACGCAAAGTTCGCGCGCGCGACCATCGTCACCAAGAGTCTTACTCTTATGACAGAGAGTCTTCAGACTCACGTCACGCAAAGTATTCGCGCCCAATTAGCGCTACTCGCGCGACCATCATCATCAGGAGTTTTACTCTTATGACAGAGAGTCTTCCGACTCGTCACGCAAAGTGTTCGCGCACGCAATTAGCGCTACGTGTGCGACCATCGTCATCAAGAGATGACAGAGAGTCTTCCGACTCTCGTCAACAGTCTCCTACTTCGCCGTTACCTCCAGACACTCCGACTTCTATCGCTTTTCCCCTTTCGATAAGAAAGATGCGAGGGGTAAGACCAAAGGTTTGTCTGCTACTCACGTCTCCACTTCACCTGCAATAACACGCGAGGAATAAGCGCAGCCTGAGGATTCCTCGGAAGAGCTGCCGTCAAAGGACTTATTTAAGTGCTCTAATAACTATGTGTAATATCTCAGGCTTCGGCGATTGTCTCTGTCTCCTCGACCTCTTGACGCTCCAGCCTTAAACAGGCTATGTTATAATCCACCGAACCTTAAGACCAGAATTGAACTTCCCTGGTCTGTTCACACTGCAGGCCGTCTGAGGAAGATCTCGCAGGGGGTCTCGAGAGAAACGTGTTCCCTGAAGTCTCAGGGATCCCATAAACTTTTGCATTTCCCATTCTACAAAGTCAGAGATGCCAACCCTTCTCCTCTGACCTTGGATCTCCTCACGGCGAGGCTCACACCTGGCTGCTCTGCTTTTCCAGTGTCTTTCTCAGCCACAGAAGCCTCAGCAATGGAAGCGGTTTCAATGTCCCTTCTGGAGGCTTTATCTTGGTTTGACAAGTGGTCTGGTACAGTCGGCTACCTCGCGAGTCACAAGGACCTGTCAAACTAAGACTCCATGCAGTCCCTACAGGAAGTCCTAGCTGCTGGGGCCAAGACAATGGACTTCCTAACTGCTACAACAGCGACCATTTGGGGCAATTGGGTTCTCAAAAAGAGGAAATCAGTAGTTTCCAGACTTCAAAGGTGGCGGACTTCCTTTTGTACCTCAAGGAGGAAAAGCTCCTCTCAATCTCGGCGATTAAGGGCTATCGCTCAGCCTTGAGCCTCATCTGTAGACTGAGAGGGGTTGACCTTTCCACCTCGGAAGATATCACCATGTTGATTCGAGGTTTTGAGCGTTCTCGCCCCCATAGTTGAGATTAAACCACCACCTTGGGACGTTACGTTGGTGTTACGTTCCCTGAAGGGTCAGCCCTATGAGCCCTTAAATAGGGCCTCAGACTACTTTCTGACCCTTAAGACCGTCTTCCTCGTAGCTCTGACCTCGGCTAAAAGGGTCAGTGAGCTACATTCTAGGGGATGGGGGGAAGTCTCTCTCAACTTCGTACCAGGCTTTGTGGCTAAGACTCAGAATCCTTCATCTGCCAATGAGAGATTTCGAGAATTTCAATTTTCCAGCCTCAATAAGGTAACACAGGATACAGACCAATTGTTACTGTGCCCAATCAGGGCACTAAAGAAATACCTGAAGCGCACCAGACCTTTCAGACCACGTCTCCGTCATCTCTTCCTTAATACCAACAAGGTAAAGAAGAGAATCTCTTGCAACACCATCTCTTTCTTGCTCAAGAAAGTTATTGTGAGAGCTATTCATGGAGACCCAGAGGCAGCACAACCCAAAGCCCAAGTTAGGGGAGTGGCTGCCTCACTGGCATTTAAGAGAAATTTCTCAGTCTCCCAATTCTTAAGAGGTGGGGTCTGGAAACGCCAATCTACATTCACTGCTCACTATTTGAGCGATGTGACACATAGGTCTCTAGACACCTTTTCTGAAGGGCCTATTGTGGCAGGTCAACAGGTGCTGTAGCTACCTTACGCCCTTTCAGGGGACAATAGCCATTGGTTGAGAATACCATATTACACTAGGTTTTAAGAAAGTCATCCATCTATCTTCTTCGTTTCCTTCTCCCTCCCATCTGGGGATCCTAGTCTGTAGCCAGTTTCAGCGGGACTCGCTAATGGAAATAAGGTATGAAACTCATCTGATTCCTCTCACAGGGTGTAAGTTATACTCGTGGCCACGAGGTTTCCCCTTTTCAAGGTTGGGGGAATCCTAAGTATGAAGGGGTCTGAGTCGAATGTTCCTGACCCACTTCATCCTGAAACATTTGTTTCCACAAAGCTACAGACTTTCAGTTGTGCTAAGATTATGGGGATCTACAAAGAAAGAAGATTTACAGGAGATTTTTTCTTCAAGAGAGTCTAGTTTGAGGACTATCTTTCCTATGAATAGGGAACTCCTTGACCACCCTAGCCTCAGAACTAAGTCTCCTATAGTAAAGAATGAGGGTTTGTATCAGTGTAGGAACAAATGACAAACTTATAACAGATTTTGTATTTTTCCTAACATACAAACCCGAATTCTTTACACAAATCTTCCCTCCAGCCTTAAACAGGCTATGTTATAATCCACCGAACCTTAAGACCAGAATTGAACTTCCCTGGTCTGTTCACACTGCAGGCCATCTGAGGAAGATCTCACAGGGGTTCTCGAGAGAAACGTGTTCCCTGAAGTCTCAGGGATCCCATAAACTTTTGTATTTCCCCTTTTACAAGGTCAGAGATGCCAATTGAAAGTAAACAGTAGCTACCGACCGGCGGTCCCCCATCGCTAACAGGTGGATAACTACTTGCCCGGTCGTGAACGACCTTGTTAAGGTTTTCTGCCGTATTTTCCAGCTTGCGCTAGAATATCTCCTCCTATAGTAAAGAATTTGAGTTTGTATGTTAGGAAAAATACAATCTCTGTTATAAGTTTGTCATTTTTCCTCTATCTTTCTCCATCCTTTGGGTGCATCTGTCGAGGCATTATGTCACTCGATCAGACTTTTAGACAATTAAGCTACCATACCAAGCAAATATTCTATTTAGTTTAAGATAGGTCACAGTCAAAGTGGTTACTCAGTGGCCTGTCAGGGTCAAAGCAGCTACTTTGTTGGCTGCCAGGGAGCGGGGCTTTCCTGCTACCTACCAATAACTACCAAAACCTCAGTAAGAATTTTAATAGCTGAGTTTCCAGCATCGCTGAAATCATATAACTCCCACTTAGTATTTGCCTCATCGAGACATTACCAAAACGTTGAACAAACTATGTGAATGCAACCGGCAAACGAGAGAGATTATTGTAAAAAACAGCTTAAATTTGTCGGGAAACTTGAGCTTACAATTGCAGTTAATCATGAGGGAAAATGTTAAATTCCTTAAGAAAACAACCACTCTAAAGTAGCCTGACAATTCCAAGTTAAATCAGTGGCCAGCAATAACAAACAAATGGTGAAATAAATTATTTTATTTTTTTCAATATTTAACTTAGTCGGTGATTATATAGCTGCAACTCTGTTGCTCGACAGAAAACTCTAAGGTAAAACTCACCAGCGATCGCTACACAGGTTGCGGGTGTGCCCAACAGCGCCATCTGTCGACCAGATACCCAGTTCTCAGTGTAAACAAAGACTCAATTTTCTCTCTGTCGTGCTATCGACAAGACGTACTTACTCGCTGTTGCTAAACTGGAGTTTTTTCACAACTAATTGGTGAAGTACATTATTCTAGTTTTGAGCTTTCGCTGTGCAGGGTTTCTCTTCACACAAATCCTTGAACTCTTTTTGATAACGGATTCTTTGTTGATGACTTTTTGATAGTTTTTTGAATTCCCCTTTGACCAATTCAAAATGGCTAACCCTTCACAAGTCCCAAAATTTAGGAAGTGCAATGCTAGGGACTGTTCAAGGTGTCTTCCGAAGGCTTCTATCGACCCTCACACTGTTTGTTCCAATTGTCGGGATAAAACTTGTCAATTGGAAGATCGGTGTGAGGAGTGCGTTGGGCTTTCGGAATTCGATTTTATCGAATTCCAAAAGTATACACGTAGGCTAGAGAGAGATAGAGTTAGGAGAAGTTCCTCTCGTTCTATTGATATTTCCTCTCCTCATGCCCCACAACCTATTCCTTCCCCTGTAGTGGTTGCTCCTAATCCCCCTCCTGGCACTCAGGAACCTTCGATGGCAGATATGATGCGTGCCATCCAAGCTCTGGGTGAGAGAGTTGAGTCCCTTGCTAGTGACCGTAATCAGCTCATGGCGGATGTGAAGGGGCTGAAGTGCAAAAGTGCAGTGGGAAGTGATAAAGTGCCGAATGATAGTGTTGTGGATAGTGTTGCGCTTGAGGGTTCGTCTGTTCGTGCCTGTCGTCCTCCTAGTCCGGGACCTCTTGCAAGCTCCCAAGTCCAGGGGAGAAGCAATGTCGTACGACAAATGGGTTTGAGAGGCTTTAATCAGCGAACAGACGTTCCCTCCGTGGTATCGGGCGTATCTACCCAAGATCGCCCCTGCCTAACTAAGACGAGAGAGCCCATTTATACCTCGTCTTCGGAAGGTGTTTCTCGCAAGAAACCCTGGACCAAGGTCTCACGACCGTTAAAGCGCAAGTCGGTCCCTTCCGCACAAGTCCAACGGCCCAGTTGTAGCCACTGGGTCAGTTCGGACTCGCTGCCGTCATCCGATGACTGCTCACCGCCTAAGAGAGGCAAAGCGGTACCGCTTCAGACAGTTACACCGTCTGTCGCCGCACCTGCTCCTGTAGACCCTAAGTGGTCTCTACTGCAAGACATGCAGTCTAAACTAACGTCTCTTATGCAGGACTTTCGTGCGGAGAAGGTTGCTGCCGCACCAGCTAGTGCAGCTCCTTGCCTACAACCGCCCACACGATCGGTTGTGCGTCCTGTGGACGCTGAGGTAACCTTCTCACGCACACCAGTTGAGAGAGTTCCGCCACCCATGCGTTCCAGTGTGATCTGCCAGCCGCATGTTGACGTTCAGCGACGCACGGAGGTCTCCGTTGACGTTCGTGAGGTTCAACAACCGTCAGAGTTGTTTTGTTTTGACGCGGTGCGTCAACCTCCGCAACCCAGTGTGGTTGCCACTGCTCACCCACATCAGTCCAGACAGTCTGGAGTAGACGCTGTGCGTCCCCGCGCTGCTATGGTTGTTGCCAGCTCACAGACTGGGCAGCAGTTCCATGACGTTGCGTCCGGCTCAGTCACGCATGCACCCGTGCGACCGGACTCAGCTAACCAGCCGTTACCCACTCCGTTGCCGTTCCCTCATCAGTTATCGGATGAGGGACTTTCTGATGATGATGTTGCTGCACACGTAGATGAACCGCATTCAGAACTGGACGAGCCTAAGTCTACGCAACCCTCTTTGGACTTTAGGAAAGTTTTGGCCCTTTTCAAAGAGATGTTTCCGGACCAGTTTGTTTCTGTGGCTCCGCGTTCTCCTCCGTCAGAGTTTGTGTTAGGCATGCCGTCAACCACTCCTGCCTTTACTAGACTCGTCCTCGCACGCTCGTCCAAGAGAGCTTTGCGGGTGATAGGAGAATGGCTGCAGTCCAAGAAGAGTTTAGGGAAGACAGCTTTTACGTTTCCCCCTGCTAGACTCTCTTCTAGATCGAGCGTCTGGTATGCCACGGGAGAAGTTCTCGGCTTGGGAGTTCCTGCCTCTGCCCAGGGCGACTTCTCAAGTCTTGTAGACTCTCCCCGCCGCCTTGCCATGAGACGCTCAAAGATATGTTGGTCATCTTCGGACCTGGACCACCTTTTGAAAGGTATCTTTAGAGCCTTCGAAGTTTTTAACTTCTTAGACTGGTGTCTAGGAGCTCTAAGCAGAAAGATCTCTCCGACAGAGAAGGAGACTTCCTTGCTCATTATGTCCTGCATGGACAAGGCTGTACGTGATGGGTCTAATGAGCTTGCTGCATCATTTGTGTCCGGAGTCCTTAAGAAGCGTGAAAACCTATGCTCATTCCTTTCAGCTGGAGTTACACCATGCCAGAGATCCGAACTTCTGTTTGCTCCTCTTTCCAAGTGCCTTTTTCCAGAAGACCTGATTAAGGAAATTGCCGCTTCTTTGATACAGAAGGACACTCACGATCTTGTTGCGTCCTCCGCTCGCAAAGCCACCCCTTTGCCTACCTTGTCAGCTAGACCAAGGATGGACACTCCAGCGTCCCGTTTTATTCCGCCCTTTCGTGGCAGAGCCTCCAGCAGAGGAGGTGCTCGTGCCGAAGGGAAACGAGGAAAGAAGAAAGGAACCAAGTCCTTTAAGGGCAGAGTCTGACTGCCAGCTTCTTCAGACAGCAGTGGGAGCCAGACTCAAGAACTTCTGGCAGACCTGGGAAAAGAGAGGCGCAGATGCGCAATCTGTGAAGTTGCTCAGAGAGGGGTACAAGATCCCTTTTGTACGGAAACCCCCTCTAGCAACGTCCCACATCGATCTCTCTCCCAGGTACAGAGAGGAAGACAAGAGATGAGCCTTGAAACGGGAAGTGTCTCTTTTACTAGAGAAGGGAGCAGTGGTCAGAGTCTCGGACCTTCAATCTCCGGGATTCTACAACCGACTCTTCTTGGTGTCAAAGAAGACAGGAGGGTGGAGGCCGGTGCTAGACGTCAGTGCTCTGAATGTCTTTGTCACAAAGCAGACGTTCTCCATGGAGACCACGAAGTCAGTCTTAGCAGCGGTCAGAAGGGAAGACTGGATGGTCTCTTTAGACCTAAGGGACGCCTACTTCCACGTCCCCATCCACCCGGACTCCCAACCTTTTCTGAGATTCGTTTTCGAAAAGGTTGTCTTCCAGTTTCAAGCCCTGTGCTTTGGCCTAAGCACAGCTCCTCTTGTGTTTACGAGGCTGATGAGGAATGTAGCCAAATTCCTTCATTTAGCGGACATCCGAGCCTCCCTCTATTTGGACGACTGGCTTCTCAGAGCTTCTTCCAGTCGTCGCTGTCTGAAGGATCTAAAGTGGACTCTAGATCTGTCCAAGGAATTGGGTCTCCTTGTCAATATGGAAAAGTCACAACTGGTCCCATCCCAAACTATCGTGTATTTAGGGATGGAGATTTACAGTCTAGCTTTTCGGGCTTTTCCATCGGCCCCCAGAACAAGCCAAGCCCAGTTATGCATCCAGAACATGCTGAAGAAGGAACAATGTTCAGTCAGGAAGTGGATGAGTCTGATAGGGACGCTATCATCCCTGGAACAGTTCGTGTCATTAGGAAGACTACACCTCCGTCCTCTTCAATACCACCTAGCATTTCATTGGAAAAAGGACAAGACGCTAGAAGCGGTCTCGATCCCCATTTCCGAGAAGGTGAAGTCTTGCCTGACTTGGTGGAAGGACAGTATCAGCCTAAGAGAGGGTCTTCCCCTGGCTGTTCAGACTCCCAACCACGTTCTCTTCTCGGACGCATCGGACGTAGGCTGGGGCGCGACATTAGACGGTCGGGAATGTTCGGGAATATGGAACTCGAGTCAAAGGACAATGCATATCAACTGCAAGGAGCTACTGGCAGTACATCTGGCCTTGAAAAGCTTCAGGTCTCTCCTTCAAGGCAAAGTGGTGGAGGTGAACTCGGACAACACCACTGCTTTGGCGTACATCTCCAAGCAAGGAGGGACCCACTCACTGACGTTGTACGAGATCGCAAGGGACCTGCTCATCTGGTCAAAAGGTCAAAACATATCGCTAGTAACGAGGTTCATCCAAGGCAACTTGAATGTCATGGCAGATTGTCTCAGTCGGAAGGGGCAAGTAATTCCAACAGAATGGACCCTCCACAAGGATGTATGCAAGAGACTTTGGGCCACTTGGGGCCAACCAACCATAGATCTCTTTGCAACCTCGATGACCAAGAGGCTCCCAATATATTGCTCACCAATCCCGGACCCAGCAGCAATTCATATAGATGCCTTTCTCCTAGATTGGTCACATCTAGATCTATACGCATTCCCACCGTTCAAGATTGTCAACAAGGTATTGCAGAAGTTCGCCTCTCACGAAGGGACAAGGTTGACGCTAGTTGCTCCCCTCTGGCCCGCGAGAGAATGGTTCACCGAGGTACTTTGATGGCTAGTAGACGTTCCCAGAACTCTTCCTCTAAGGGTGGACCTTCTACGTCAGCCACACGTAAAGAAGGTACACCAAAGCCTCCACGCTCTTCGTCTGACTGCCTTCAGACTATCGAAAGACTCTCAAGAGCTAGAGGCTTTTCGAAGGAGGCAGCCAGGGCGATTGCTAGAGCAAGGAGAACATCCACCCTTAGAGTCTACCAATCGAAGTGGGAAGTCTTCCGAAACTGGTGCAAGTCAGTATCTGTATCCTCGACCAGTACCTCTGTAACTCAAATAGCTGACTTCCTCTTATACCTGAGGAAAGAACGATCACTTTCAGCTCCCACTATCAAGGGTTACAGAAGCATGTTGGCATCAGTCTTCCGTCACAGAGGCTTAGATCTTTCCAACAATAAAGATCTACAGGACCTCCTTAAGTCTTTTGAGACCACGAAGGAGCGTCGTTTGGTTACGCCTGGTTGGAATTTAGACGTGGTACTAAGATTCCTCATGTCAGACAGGTTCGAGCCGCTACAATCAGCCTCCCTGAAAGATCTCACCTTAAAGACTTTTCCTGGTATGCTTAGCCACAGCTAAAAGAGTCAGTGAGATTCATGCCTTCAGCAAGAACATCGGATTTTCGTCAGAAAAGGCTACATGTTCACTACAACTTGGTTTTCTAGCCAAAAACGAGCTGCCTTCTCGACCTTGGCCGAAATCGTTCGATATTCCCAGCTTATCGAATATGGTAGGCAATGAACTAGAAAGAGTCTTATGCCCTGTGAGAGCTCTTAAGTTCTATTTAAAACGAACTAAACCTTTACGAGGCCTTTCTGAAGCTTTATGGTGTTCAGTTAAGAAACCATCTTTGCCTATGTCAAAGAATGCTTTATCCTATTTTATCAGACTGTTAATACGAGAAGCACATTCCCATCTGAGTGAGGAAGACCAAGCATTGCTGAAGGTAAGGACACACGAAGTTAGAGCTGTCGCAACTTCCGTGGCCTTTAAACAAAATAGATCTCTGCGAAGTATAATGGACGCAACCTATTGGAGAAGCAAGTCAGTGTTCGCGTCTTTTTATCTTAAGGATGTCCAGTCTCTTTACGAGGACTGCTACACACTGGGACCATTCGTAGCAGCGAGTGCAGTAGTGGGTGAGGGCTCAACCACTACAATTCCCTAATTCCATAACCTTTTAATCTTTCTTTTGAAATGTTTTTATTGTTGTTTTTTGGGTTGTCCGGAAGGCTAAGAAGCCTTTCGCATCCTGGTTGATTTGGCGGGTGGTCAAAGTCATTTCTTGAGAGCGCCTAGATTAGGGGTTTTGATGAGGTCCTGTTGTATGGGTTGCAACCCTTGATACTTCAGATCCTAGGGGTCGATCAGCATCCTAAGAGGATCGCGAGGCTCCGTAAGGAAGACGTACTTAAAAAGGCAGAGTAATTGTTCAAGTCGACTTCCTTACCAGGTACCTATTTATTTTGTTTTTGTTATTTTGATAACTTCTAAAATGAAATAAAACTCTTAGCTCATAAAAGTGTAAACTTATATTGCTGGTCTCTACCCACCCCCCTGGGTGTGAATCAGCTATATAATCACCGGCTAAGTTAAATATTGAAAAATGTTATTTTGATTATAAAATAAATTTTTGAATATACTTACCCGGTGATTATAATTAAATGACCCTCCCTTCCTCCCCAATAGAGACGCAGTGAGACGAGGAGAAAATTGAGTCTTTGTTTACACTGAGAACTGGGTATCTGGTCGACAGATGGCGCTGTTGGGCACACCCGCAACCTGTGTAGCGATCGCTGGCGAGTTTTACCTTAGAGTTTTCTGTCGAGCAACAGAGTTGCAGCTATATAATCACCGGGTAAGTATATTCAAAAATTTATTTTATCATCAAAATAACATTTTATCTTAAAGTACAGTACTGGAGTAGAGAAAATGAGGTTCTTTGAATAATAGCTGCAGTATAGTTAGCATGAAGAAGTTCTTTTGGCACTTGCAGAAATCCCTTTATAGTAGTCAGGAAGTTTGTATAATTGCCCTTGATTTTAGTACTGCGTTTGGCTGTGTTAATCCTGAAGCTCTTGTTTTTAAACTTGAACAGATGGTAGTAGGTGGCACTTATCTTAACATCATTATTGAAATTTTAAGTAATAAAATAGAGTAGTTGTTGATGGGCAACATAATAACCAAAGGAATGTAATGTCTGGTGTTCCTCAGGGTAGTGTTTTCGGCCCAATACCTTTCATACGATTTATGCATGATATATGGTTTGACCTAGAAAACAAGCTTGTTGCATATGCAGATGATGCTACTCTGTATCAAGTGAGTCTGCTTTTACCAAACTGCTATTTTCACTAATAGCAAGTTTTATAAATTCCAGGTTTTTAGTAGATTCTGGTATTCAAAGAAAGTTTATAATAACAAGTTGTTCTTGTTTAGTGTAATTTATCCTCATTTGTGTTGAAATATGTGAAAAATTACAAAATTAGCAGTATGCATCCGAAAACATGCTCCTATCGTTGACTTCGGCGGGTGTTGTTATTAAATTTATATTTACCGATACGATACTTTATCATACATACATATACCAAGGCACTTCCCCCAATTTTGGGGGGTAGCCGACATCAACAAATGAAACAAAACAAAAAAGGGGACCTCTACTCTCTACGTTCCTTTATAATACTGTATATTTATTTGTTAACATTATTTATTGACAAAACCTATATCTAAGGGAGAAATTTAGGTTAGTAAATAAGTTTCGGTTCAAATTACTAGGTACAGTAATTATTTGAAAACAATGATGGTATTTGGACAAAAATACTTCCAACCAATCAGCTATTAGGAAACTTTTCCGAGCTAAAAGGGCACACCTGCGAGTTGGTGCAAATCTGCCTCGCTAAAATAAATTGACTATAGAAGTTTTATTCCAACTGTGACCACATTATGAAATGATCTTCCTTATCTGGCAGTGAAATTGGTATAACTTGAAAAATTCAAACTTTTTGCAAATGCTTTTTTGTTGAACAAGTTGACATTAGACTCATTTTATAGTTTATATATGACTGGAGAGGTAGGAGGTGTCATTGGGAACTATGGCGTACCAGGTGAAAATGAGAGTGGTGAGAGACTGGTAGATATGTGTGTTGAGCAAGAGATGGTGATAAGTAATAGCTTTTTCAAAAAGAAAGGTAAAAATAAGTATACATGGGTAAGAGTGGCAAATGGAAGAGTAGTAGAAAGGGCATTAATGGATTATGTGTTGTTAACTAAAAGAATGTTTGGAAGATTGAAAGACGTGCACGTGTTTAGGGGTATGGCTAACGGTATGTCTGATCATTTTTTGGTGGAAGGAAAATTAGTTGTAGCAAAAGAATGGGGGAATAGAGTAGGTGGTTGTAAAACGGAGTTAGTGAGGGTTGAAGAGCTAATAAAACCGGGGGTAAAAAGTAAATATCAGGAAAGGTTGAAAATGATATATGACGAAGTGAAAGTAAGAGAAACTGGCAATTTAGAGGAGGAGTGGAAGTTAGTAAAAGAAAATTTTGTTGGGATTGCAAGTGATGTGTGTGGAAAGAAGGTTGTTGGAGACAGCATGAGGAAGGGCAGTGAATGGTGGAATGAAGGAGTGAAGGTAAAAGTGGAAGAGAAAAAGAGGGCTTTTGAAGAATGGCTGCAGAGTAATAGTATAGAGAAGTATGAAAAATATAGAGAGAAAAATGTGGAAGTAAAGCGCAAGGTACGTGAGGCATAGAGGGCAGCTGACCTGAGGTGGGGTCAGGGATTGGGTCATTCATATGAAGAGAATAAGAAGAAGTTTTGGAAAGAAGTGAAGAGAGTAAGGAAGGCTGGCTCAAGAATTGAAGAGACAGTGAAAGATGGAAGTGGAAGGTTGTTAAAAGGAGAGGAGGCAATGAAAAGATGGGCGGAGTATTTTGAAAGTTTACTGAATGTTAAGGATAATAGGGAAGCAGATATAATTGCTGTTGCAGGTGTTGAGGTGCCAGTGATGGGAGATGAGAATGAGAGAGAGATTACAATACATGAAGTGAGGAGAGCACTAGATGAAACGAGAGTAGGAAAAGCATCTGGTATGGATGGTGTGAGAGCTGATATGTTGAAGGAGGGGGGTGTGACTGTACTTGAATGGTTGGTGAGATTGTTTAATATGTGTTTTGTGTTGTCAATGGTACCAGTAGATTGGGTTTGTGCATGTATTGTACCACTATATAAGGGTAAGGGAGATGTACATGAGTGTTGTAATTCAAGAGGTATTAGTTTGTTAAGCGTAGTTGGAAAAGTGTATGGTAGAGTAATGATTAATAGGATCAAGGATAAAACAGAGAATGCAATCTTAGAAATACAGGGTGGTTTTAGAAGAGGTAGGGGTTGTATGAATCAGATTTTTACAGTTAGGCAGATATGCGAGAAATATTTAGCAAAAGGTAAGGAGGTGTATGTTGCATTTATGGATCTGGAGAAAGCGTATGATAGAGTTGATAGGGAAGCAATGTGGAATGTGATGAGGTTATATGGAGTTGGTGGAAGGTTGTTGCAAGCAGTGAAAAGTTTCTACAAAGGTAGTAAAGCATGTGTTAGGATAGGAAATGAAGTGAGTGATTGGTTTCCGGTGAGAGTGGGGCTGAGACAGGGATGTGTGATGTCGCCGTGGTTATTTAACTTGTATGTTGATGCAGTGGTGAGAGAGGTGAATGCTCGAGTGCTTGGACGAAGATTAAAACTGGTAGACGAGAATGACCATGAATGGGAGGTAAATCAGTTTTTGTTTGCGGATGATACTGTACTGGTTGCAGACACAGAAGAGAAGCTTGGACGATTAGTGACAGAATTTGGAAGAGTGTGTGAGAGAAGGAAGTTGAGAGTTAATGTGGGTAAGAGTAAGGTTATGAGATGTACGAGAAGGGAAGGTGGTGCAAGGTTGAATAGTCATGTTGAATGGAGAGTTACTTGAGGAGGTGGATCAGTTTAAGTACTTGGGGTCTGTTGTTGCAGCAAATGGTGGAGTGGAAGCAGATGTACGTCAGAGAGTGAATGAAGGTTGCAAAGTGTTGGGGGCAGTTAAGGGAGTAGTAAAAAATAGAGGGTTGGGCATGAATGTAAAGAGAGTTCTATATGAGAAAGTGATTGTACCAACTGTGATGTATGGATCGGAGTTGTGGGGAATGAAAGTGATGGAGAGACAGAAATTGAATGTGTTTGAGATGAAGTGTCTAAGGAGTATGGCTGGTGTATCTCGAGTAGATAGGGTTAGGAAGAAGTGGTGAGAGTGAGAACGGGTGTAAGAAATGAGTTAGCAGCTAGAGTGGATATGAATGTGTTGAGGTGGTTTGGCCATGTTGAGAGAATGGAAAATGGCTGTCTGCTAAAGGAGGTGATGAATGCAAGAGTTGATGGGAGAAGTACGAGAGGAAGGCCAAGGTTTGGGTGGATGGATGGAGTGAAGGAAGCTCTCGGTGATAGGAGGATAGATGTGAGCGAGGCAAGAGAGCGTGCTAGAAATAGGAATGAATGGCGAGCGATTGTGACGCAGTTACGGTAGGCCCTGCTGCTGCCTCCGATGCCTTAGATGACCGCGGAGGTAGCAGCAGTAGGGGATTCAGCATTATGAAGCTTCATCTGTGGTGGATAATGTGGGAGGGTGGGCTGTGGCACCCTAGCAGTACCAGCTGAACTCGGTTGAGTCCCTTGTTAGGCTGGGAGGAACGTAAAGAGTAGAGGTCCCCTTTTTGTTTTTGTTTCTTTGTTGATGTCGGCTACCCCCCAAAATTGGGGGAAGTGCGTTGGTATATGTATGTATGTATATGACTGATCTATCAAAATGTGGTTTACTGTTTACAGGTTAATTTGTATTTTTATTTGTTACTTTTTATTCATAGTTTATTTGCTATTTCCTTCCTACATTTACCCATGGTCTTGTAGCATTCTGCATTTCCAGCTAAGGTTAAAGCTTGGCTATTAATAATAGTAATAGGTGAGTAATAATAATAACAATAATAATCTGTAAGATACATTGGGAACAAGTTTCTGGAGAGTGGATAAATTCTGTCTTTGGATTGTGCAAGTGCACTTGTCTATCTTCATTTTACAAACAAAGGATTGATGAATCTGAAATTCACTGTAGAAGTGTATGCAGTACACTATTGAATCAGGTTATAGGGCAAAAATATAATTTGGGAACCATCAAATCGCAGTTTTCTGATTAATTAGATTTAGAGTATTAATTTTGAAGGTGATTTTGAGTGACACAGTGTGTAGATAACTGTATTAACTCAAGTATGTACCTCTGAGTTGTTGTTGGATTAATCAGCTTGTGTGAGTTTGAACTTTTCTTAGTTTAGATTAGGTAAGCAGCTCACTGACCTTTATATTGTGAAAAAATATCTTAAGCAAGCAAACATAAGAAGACTTTCTTCATTGGAAAACTATTATTTTGTATTGTTTATGAAATTACTGCTTTTACAATTGAGAGGCTGCCGTTTACCTTAAAAAGTACTGTACCCTGTTTTTATTTGATATTTTATTTTAAAGGTGTTTATTAATCTAGTTCCTCATGTGGGGAAAAGCATTGTCCACAATATAAACAATATTGCTAAATATATCCACAATTTTACCATTTATAGAAATATTTGTTGCAGATTCCAAGCATCCGTCGTCTGCCAAGTCAGGGTCATATAGGAATGATGTGTTAGAGCGATTGAAATCTTCCACACGGTCAGGAGATACTAATTCAAGAGAGAAAAGGTCATCGGAAAGGCGGAGATCTAAAGACAGGAAGGAGAAAATGTCAGAAAACAAGAGATCCTCAAAGGAGAGGAATAGTGCTAGCAACTCCTCAAGGGCCTCTGGCAGCAGATCATCATCATCAAAGGAGTCATCATCCTCCAGTCAAAAGTCAGATGACAGGTATTGTTCTTTTTTTATAATTATATATATATATATATATATATATATATATATATATATATATATATATATATATATATATATATATATATATATATATATATATATATATATATATATATATACAGTAACGGGGGAAAATCATAACAGTCCCGTGACACACGGAACAGACAGGGAAACTAGTAACGCAAAGCACTCAAATCTAAAACTGGTAAGTTCTAATAATAATAATGGAAGTTCCGTAGGTTGCGAAACATACGTGTATCCTCACAAACACAATAACTCTCCACATCCAGGATGTAATATTAATATAATAGAGATTCCGTGGAGTACGGAAAATATGATAAAGAAACCCGGCTGGGCCTAGTTCTCCCTCCCTGCCGACTGATGGCTAATCAGGGGGGGGGGGGAGAAAACGGGAACGACCAGGTACATGAGTACTGGATGAAATCCCGGGGGAAGTTCTCAATACCTCTAGTGAGACGTAATGAATCCCAGTCAGGGATGGGTGGTGGGGGGAGGAGGTAGTGGAAGACTGAGGAGCGAGAGGACTCGGCCCGTAGTGTCAAACCACACACACAACGAACAGGAGGAGAGAGGGACCCCTAGGTTGGGGGTGAGATAGTGGGGGAAGCGAGAACTAGTCCGTGAGGGGGTACAAGGAGATCACGTGAACAGGAGACAGGAATACCAACCTGTCCGAGAACTACGTAAATACATAAATAGCATGGATGTATATCGGTTACGGAACAAACAGAGATCATAAACGGAACGAGTAATTATCAAATAAATATCAAATAACGTAATGCATTGAACTGGGAATAAAGGCATGCGTAAGACAATGTTAGTAAGAGAGGGACGCAAGAGAGTGGCAGGGGGGGTATGATGGGGAGCCTGCAGAGCGGGTGAGACGCTCTGATCAGGGGTGCCAACTGAACTACTACTACGAGTAGATGCCGAACAGTAAGATAAGTAAAAATAACTGCCTCGCGCGAGTCCCAATCAAACTAAGTAAATAATGTGACTAGAAGGTAATCGTAGAATATACAATGATAATTATTGATACTGACAATAAATAAGGCATGAGTGAAACCAACTAGACCGAGCCCGAAGGCAGGTATGCCAACCGAGAACAAGCTATGATACGTAGATGATACTATACTGTAATACAAAATGAGTCTGATAGACCCACAAAACACAATAAAGGTGTAATGGTGAAATAACTCCAAATAATGTTCGAAACGAATAACAATCAGTAATGAAACTCATTGTGAAACGTAACGAACGAGCGCGGGAGGGAAGCACGCCAACAGGACCGCGGACGGTCGAAACGGCGAGACAATAACACTCGAATAATTTAACAATTAAAGGCAATGCTATCTCCCAAAGCTCAAAACTCATAGATCTGGTACTTAACTTTGATGGGGAGACCTGAGAGTCTGACATCAGTACGAAAAGCGGAGCAATTACCAAAAAACACCAGACAAAAATACGTAAGGCACGAGTGAAACGGGTGCTATAAAATGAGTGAGTTCACTAGCGTGGGTTGGGTTGGTAGTAGTAGCTTATGCAGTATTGATGTTGAACGGCACCTCGCTGTTTCAGGGATATTGATGAGGAAATGTCTAAATGGTGCGAGACCTCTGGTTGTGAATTATTACCCCCCAGCATTATACCGACACCTTATAGGTGAGCGAGCTGGGTTCAACCTATGCAATTTTTCTCTGGTAATATATAGCAGTTATATACCTTAGAAATGGTGCTAAAGGAGCATTTCACTGGGCGGCACAGGAGGAGCCCAGAAATATGTATATATATATATATATATATATATATATATATATATATATATATATATATATATATATATATATATATATATATGTATGAATATATATATATAGGATACTTTAACGTGGTGAAAGGGTTTGTGTATCGCCATGACCATCAAAGCTGTATTAGTCAGGGCCACCCATACTAGGTTGGTTAGCTGCTAGTGATCAGACAAATGCCTCCCATCATCACATAGCCGCAGTGACCAGCTCAGTGTTGAAAAACTGGCTAAACTGCAGACATGAATACAATAACCCCGTCTCGGTCCCCGGTCCCCAGCGGCAGTGGAACAGTTGCCCAAGGTGGTGGACAGATATGTTCCACTGCAGGGGTTGCTGAAAATATCTGGATTAGAACTTACCACCTTTGGAAAATAAACCTCATAACATACAGAACAATGTTAAGATCTTGGCTAGGGAAGGTCTAGTTGTGTTACTAGAAGAGCTAAAAGGAATAAAAAAAATTGGGATATACTGTACTGTAATAGGATTGATTGAAATTTGAAGAACTGGGGAATCTTATATAGAGTTAAATGAGGGACATATTTTTCTTCAGAGGACTTGAACAAAGAAAATTTGAGTGGGTTTTCTTATCATTTAAAACCTTGCAGGTAACAAAAAAATTTTAAGAAGTATAAACTGAAGATCATTCAAATGTATACACTAACATCTTAATGATACATAAGAAGAATTATAATTACTGTATTTTATGAAGATTTTGAGATATCTTTTAAAAAACATAAGCCTCAATTTACATTTGGTTTGGGTGATTTCAATGCTAAAGTAGGTCAAAGGAAGAGAGGAGAATCAGCAGTAGATAGGTTTGTAATAGGTACAAGAAATAATAGAGGAGACATACTTGTAGAATTTTCTGAAAGAAACAACATAAAATTATCAGCACTTTTTTTTATATAAAAAAGAACAGAAAATGGGCTTGGAGAAGCCCAAATGTATATACGAAAAACAAAATAGATTTTATTCTCAGTGAAAAAAGTTAATATACCAGTAGTTAAAGTTGTAACATTGTTAAACAAGTTGAAGTCAAGTTACTAATGATATTTGTCTAGATCTAAGAAAAGGGGGAGAAAAACTAATTTAGGAAGAAAATACACACCTGTAATAAGAGAAAATCGGATGAGTTTAGCATAGCGATATGATGAATTGGAGTTAAATAAAGAAATTTAGAAAATAAAGAAATAAATAGTAATTTAAAAAAAATTGTATTGGAATCAACACAAGAGATAGGTGGAAAAGGTCCTAAACAAGATCAAAGAAAACTATCAGAAAACACTTAAAACCCAATAAAGGAAAGATTGGAAATGAGGGTAAAATCCAAGAGAGATGAAATAGCAGAACTATCCAAACTAAGAACTCAAGGCCTGTGTAAACAGACCAAAATTAAGGAAACACTTAAGAAAAGAAGAAGCATCTAGTTAATAATAAAAAAAAAAAAAAAAAGACTTGGAACGGGGCACCAACAAATATTTGCTTTAAAGGATCAAACTTTGAATATCAACAAATGAAATGGAATGATAAAAATGGCAGAGGATTTATATATAATGCTTTACTATAGTGATATAAAGATAACTTTGAATGATCTCTCATCTTGTTGTGTTACTAGAAGAGCTAAAAGGAATTAGAAAAAATAGGGATATACTGTAATAGGATTGATTGAAGTTTGAAGATCTGGGGAATCTTATGTAGAGTTAAATGAGAGTCCTATAGTTTTCTTCAGAGGAGACTGTTCTCAGATGCATTAAAGGGGGATGGCATGCATGAATGACCTTGTCATCTTGGGTGTTTGCTCAAAAGAAGTACATTTGTACATCAACATCTGTAAATGTAAGCAGCTTTTCTATGGCTTCAAGCATTCCAAGAATGTTTGAGGAGCTGCTCGAGATTGTTGATAAGCAACAACACCAGTGTAGTTGCTTACATCAACAGCAAGGGGTGCTAACAAGGCAGATACACGTCTGGGTGACATTCTACACCGTAGAGTTGTCATCTAGGTGCATTCCTGGCAAAAGGAGTGTACTAGCAGACACTCTCGGTCACCAGAGGCAGGTTGTAGGGTTGAAGTGGTCCGTACATATATGCGTAGCGCAGACATTTCTTCCCCTGTGGGGTTTGCCATGAATTGACCTAATTGCCACAAGACTTAAACAGGAAGCAACCTTTGTTTTGCTCCCCCATTCTAGACCCATGGGCCATGTTCAAAGAAGTCTTCCAACACCCGTGAGATCAACTGGATGATTACACACCTTTCCTCCATTCAACCTGATCGGCTTGCTAAGTAACCGCATGTTAATTATAACAGGACTCAGGATGACCCTGTTAGCTCCCCGATGATTTCGTGCTGAGTGGCATCCTGATCTGTTAGCACTTATAGTCGATGTCCCTTGAGAACTACCCCAATGGTCCACATTCCTCTGTCAGCCACACCTTCAGAGGTACCACCAGTACCTGAAGTTCCAAATAAAATGGTTTTCACAAGGCATTGCACAGATATCTGGATACTTGCAACAGTCCTCTGCATCTGTCTACCAGGAAAAGTGGCCATCTTTTGTGATTGGTGTCATAGAACGGATATTTTCTCCAGTCGCACCTGTCAAAGGCTAATGTTCAGCTTTAGGCATTTTTGACTGAATGGTATAAATCTCTCCGTGTTGGATTTTTCAGTGAGCACGAGGAGCTCTGTGCAGTCTTGCCCACCTCAGCCACCTGGAGTGGGACATGATCCTCTTTCTCAAGGCTCATACATATAACTCATATGTGACTTTGAGAAGGTTGTCAGACAGAGATCTGATTCTCTAGACTGTCTTTTTGCTAGCTTTAGAATTGGCGAAGAGTAGACAAGTTGTACTTAGTCCCACGCTGAGGGACGAAATGAGGTCTCCTTTGGTTTTGTGCGCAAATCCATCCCCTCTCTATCTAAAGCATTAGGTGGGGATCAAAAGGCGATATTTTTGTGTCCTGTGTAGGCTCTGTAGTGCTATCTCAAGAGAACCCGACACCTCTGGCCTTAGTATCAGCGACTCTTTGTTAGCACAGGCTTGACCAAGAAAAGTGTCTAGGAACACAATCTCTTTCTGGCTTCGTGAGACGATCCATACAGCGTATGCCTTGACTAATGAGAGTGTTGAGCTATCAACTTGGATCCAAGCTTACGAAATTAACGGTATACTGTAGGCCCTACCTTAAATTTCAGAAGAGACATATAAGTCGGTCAAGTATTCAAGACCACCTTCATGGCCTTTTACCTACAATAGTACAGAACTGTATGCCCACAAGTCTTGTCTACAGTTATGTGTAGATGTAAGTCTGGAATGAATGGCAGAATGACTGACTCTTCTTTATTTTTTTTGTCCCCTCTGTTTGTAACAAAGTGGTCGAAATGTTACATGCTGGATCCGATTTGATGCTGGTAAGTTGCACTTTTCAGCTCCATTCTTTAATTCTAAAAAGGTAACTTTCCCATCCTCCCTAACAATGGGTTGGTTAGTGGATTTATACCAACCCCTTGATCGTCATCCACCAGGTATTTGATTGCAGACTGATTTCCCCTTTGGGGACAAGATTTCTTCTGTTGACCATGTACATTTCATCTTGGACAGGCCAGACTCTATCAGTATATGTATCCCCAGGAGAGGCAGATAAGTTTTTGTTGTGTTCTCTTTTGTTCCCATATGGGACCAGACAAACTGACATTTCCAGAATAGGAAAAGGAACTTACTAGTCTGGTTCTAAGGGGACTTCGACCCACGAAGTAGTAAGTCTCTGTATTTAAAGAACAAAGGGTTGTACAGTCAGCCCTCTTTTATTGGGGTTCTTTCTTTGCAGTTTTGTTTTTTTTTTGCGGCCAAGAAAAACACAGTACCTATTAAATAAAAATTCTCATAAAAAGCACGATGAAATGCAACCTGGTCAATGATTTCAAATAGCCCATGCTCCTTTACACTGGGAGCACTGCTTGCCACTACCTATCTCTACACCCAGCTGGCTCTTAGCTCTCTTTGTACAGTGTATATCCATTTACTTTGGTGAATAAAATTACAGCTATATTTGAAATTAACTGGATTTTGATTAAACTGGTGTTTCACCTAACTGTATCCAATAATAATGCATGTAATATTCACATTTTAGTATCGTATTTATAATTAAAAACATAGCGAATTATAATTTCATGCGTTGTTTACATTCAAATCAGCTGATCAACCCTAGGTAGTCTGTCGTCATTCTTAATTTTTTGATAAAATAACTCCCTTATTATTAAGGCATGCTACCGAAGGATATTTCATATTTACTAAAAGAAACAATTATTAGTTGATCTACCATTTTCCAATTAGCATACTAATTTCATTTGTTTTATTTGAAATACTTCTCTCATATTTTATTTACTTGTACTGTAGTTGAATCATATAACATTAACTGGAGTTTCATTCATGTTATTAATACACAATATTTTATATTTTTTAGTGGTGTTTGATTGAAAGCTTAGGAAATTATTTATTATGGCTCCGTCAGTGAATATTCAATAGAGAATTTGCAAAGAAACAAAGATTTCATTTATTATATATACAGAGAGAGAGAGTGTGTGTGTGTGTGTGTGTGCTACGAGTTGTCTGAACGAAAATACCGATCACTTACTGTAAGTACAGTTAAGCTGTACTATAGTGATATTACTGTACATATATTACAGTACTATACACTACAGTATCAGTGAGTATTAGGTTACAGTACAGATAGGAAGAACTTTTGTTACTGTATACAGAATAGTAAGAGGATGATGACGGCTCAGTAAAGCTTTACTTTAGCACAATACTGTACTGTACTGTAATCTTACTGTGTCCAGTATGTAGTGCACATGTGTGCAGATGTACTGTACACAGTGCATATGATTATAAACTGATGTAGAAATCAAATTAAAATATTATTAGGCAGTATTTAATGTATTAATCACCAGTTTGTGCACCCGCTCGTTGCAAGGGGCAGTGACTTTTTAGGTTAGGAATTAACCCACCCTAGTGCAGCATTTATTTATAAAAATCCCCTTTTCGCGGCTGTGTCTGTAACTTAACTACCACGATGAACATATGCATAGAAACAAGTATTTTTTTCAATATTAAACTTACCCGATGATCATATAGCTGCATCCCTGCTGCCCGACAGAAAAAACCTACGGGCGGAATACGCCAGCGATCGCTATACAGGTGGGGGTGTACATCAACAGCGCCATCTGTCAAGTAGGTACTCAAGTACTCGATGTCAACAAAGAACCAATTTTCCCTCTGTCGTGCCACTGGCAAGACCTACTAAATACGCCGTCCCTAACTGGATTTGTTTTCACAACTATTTGGTGAAGTACACTATTCCAGTTTTGAGCTTTCGCTATGCAGGGGTTTTATCTTCATTTCAAAACTTGAACTCGTTTTGGATAGATTTAATTATGGTGACGAAGAGAGTATGGACTCTCTTTCACTTTTAAATGGCCGACCCTTCCCTTAGACGGAAGTGTTGGTGACGAAGAGAGTATGGACTCTCTTTCACTTTTAAATGGCCGACCCTTCCCTTAGACGGAAGTGTGTTTAGGTTTTTGGTAATTTTGCTTATCAAGTTATAGATCTATTTATTTTATATCTCTCCGCCTTTATAGGCCTCTTCGATTAACTTTCCATTTATTATAAACTTTTAAAAAATAAATTTTTTATGTTTGTTTATATGCGACCTTTCCTAATAGTAGGCGGTCCTTACTTGGAACCGAAGTTAATTAACATTGAGCCCGTTATATCGTATTTAACCTTTTAAGAATTTAATACTTTTTTAATTTTAATGTTTTATGAAAGAATTTCTTTGATAGTCTCGTACTATTTTCAAAGATGAACTAACGTTTAGTTTTTTAGTCTCCGCAGTTGTTGACGTTCAGAACGTTCAACATGCGCTCTATCGTTACGATAGAGAGAGAGTGTATCACGGTTTCACTTTGCAGTAAGAGTAAACCGATTCTAGCGTTTCGTTCATTCTTTCTTAGCTTAAATGGTTTAAATTCTAAATAAAGGAACTTTTTATTTGGGAAACCTTTCAGTTTTTTTCCTTTAGCAAATAACATGTTTTAACGATATATAATTGGGCTCTTCTCTCAGGTGCGAAATCAAGAGAAGAGAGAGAGAGAGATAGAGACGGAGGGAGAGAGAGGAGAATAAACGTTTCGTTCAAGCGGGTAACGTTGTTCTCGTTTTTTACTCTTCTCCCTAGTCGCTGTAGGGGAAGAAGGTAAAACGTTTCTAGGGTTTTATTCTTGTTCCCAGGCTTTATGCGGTGAGAGATTGTAAACGTAGTTTATTTGATCTAGTGTTTAGTCTCTTTTCCAGTCACTGAATTCTTTATCTTTATTTATGTTTTTCTGTTGCATTGTAAAACTGTTTTTGCAATTACTACCTTTTAATGAAGGATAGGATAGCGTGTTTCAGGTAGAAATCAGTTAAAGTTTCGATTTCAGTGAAATAAGTGCAAACAGAAAATCAAAAGTGATAAAGTGATATGCGCAAAGTGTTACAGTGTTGCGTCCGAGGGTTCGTCTGTTCGTGCCAGTTGTTCACCTAGTCCGGGACCTCTTACAAGCTCCCAAGCCCAGGGGAGAAGTAATGTCGAACGACTTATGGGTTCCACAGGCCTTGATCGACGAACAGACGTTTTTTTCCCTCCGTGGTTTCGGGCGTATCTACACACGTTGCCGACGTGAGATCGCCCCACCCACACAAAGACGAGAGAGCCCATTTATTCCTCGTCTGCGGAAGAGGTTTCTCGTAAGAAACCATGGACCAAATCTTGCAGCTTTTAAGTGCAAGTCGGTCCCTTCCGCGCAAGTCCAACGGCCTAGGTGTAGCCACTGGGTCAGTTCGGACTCGCTGCAGTCATCCGATGACTGCACACCTCCCAAGAGAGGCAAGGTGGTACCGCAACAGGCAGTAACTCCGTCTGTTGCCGCACCAGCTGTTTTAGACCCTCAGTCACAACGGACAGTAGCTCCGTATGTTGCCGTTTTTTGTAGATCCTAAGTGGTCTTTACTGCAGTCTATGCAGACTCAGTTAGCTGCGGTTATGCAGGAGTTTCGTGCGGAGAAGGTTGACACTGCTCTCGTTAGCCTACAACCTGCCACGGTTGTGCGCCCAGCTCACGCTGAGGCTGCCTGCTCCCACACTCCGGCTGCGGAGAGCTCCACCTCCGATGCGCAATCGTCCCTGCCAGACGCATGTTAACGTTAGCCGACGTGCGGCTCCCTCCGTTAACATGCGTGAGCTACCGCATCAGCAATGGGAAGGTGGAGTCAAGCTGCCGTGTTTTGACGCGATGCGTTAGTTTCCGCAACCCACGGCAGTCCCCACCACGCACCACCACTCCGCTTTGGTTGTTGCCTGTTCCCACACTCCGAATGCGGAGAAGGTTGACGATGCACCCGTTTGCCTACAACCTGCCACGGTTGTGCGCCCAGCATGGCTGCCTGCTCCCACACTCTTGTTGTGAGAGCTCCTCCACCCATGCGCAGTCGACCCTGCCAGACGCATGCTGACTCCCACAGACACACGGAGCACTCCGTTGCCGTGCGTGAGCTACCACAAGCTGCCGTGTTTTGACACGGTGTGTCAGCCTCCTCAACCCACTGTGGTTACCGCCACTCGCCCGCAGCAGACTAGTCAGTCAGGAGTTGAGGCTTCCCCACACAGCTTTGGTTGTTGCCAGCTCACAGACTGTCAAGCAGTTACATGACGTTGCCTTCTGGTCTGCTACTAATGCACCAGTGCTGTATGTCCTCACGCACCTGTTGTGGTTGACAGTTCAGTTTTTGACAGTTCACAGACTGTCAAGCAGTTACATAACGTTGCCTTCTGGTCTACTGCTTATGCACCAGTGAGACCCTCACTGAGATAACCTAGCTTTTCTCGGACATGGTTCCTGTAGATGAGAAAGTGCTGTTCTCCCTCCTTCTGATATTCCTTTGAGGACTCTGTCATTTGGAGAGGAGCCTTAAGCTGCTTAGCCTCCTATGGACTTTAATTTAAGCATAACAAGGCTTCCAGGGATGGTAAATGGTTCCGCTTCAGTCGCTAACCCCGTCTGTTGCCACACCTGCTCCCATAGACCCTAATGGGCTTTGTTGCAAGACATGCAGTCCATGTGTCCTTGATAGAGGATTTTTTACGGAGAAGAACCTTCTAGCCAACAACCTTCCTACCGGTTGGTTGTACGCCCTGTTGACGCTGAGGTATCCTACTCACGTCCGCCAGTTGAGATGGTTCCTCCACCGGTGCGACCCAGTGTGGGTTGCCAGTCGCACGTTGACGTTAAGCGACTCTCGGAGGTGGTTGTGGACGTTCAGTGTGTCACTAGGAAGACGTTCAACAACCAGCAGAGGTGACTTGTTGTGACGCAGTGCGGCAACCTCAGCAACCCTGTAGGGGGTTGACTGCACAACCCAGACAGTCTAGACAGTTTCGGGTTGACGCTGTACTTCCTCGCGTCCCCATGGTTGACAGTTCACAGACTGTGCAGTAGTACCATGATCTTGTGTCCGGCTCCGTCACGCATCCACCAGTGCGACCGGATTCAGCGAGTCAGACGTTGCCCACTCCGTTGCCGTTTCCTCATCAGTTTCGGATGAGGAACCCTCTGAGGAGGACATTGCTGAACAAGACGATCAACCCCCAGCCCTGCTATCCATCCAGAAGATGCTGAAGAAGGAACACTGCCCTGTCAGGCTGTGGATGAGTCTGGTTAGGACACTGTCATCCGTGGTTCAATTTGTGTCACTTGGAAGACTACACCTCCGTCCTCTTCTGTATCATCTAGCTTTTCACTGGAAAAGGACAAGACGCTAGAAGCGGTCTCGATCCCGGTTTCCGGAAAGATAAAGTCTGGTCTGACTTGGTGAAAGGACTTTATCAACCTTTGAAAGGGTCTTCCCCTGACTGTTCAGACTCCCAACCACGTTCTCTTCTCGGACGCATCGGACGTAGGCTGGGGTGCGACATTAGGCGGTAGGGAATGCTCGGGATTATGGAACTCGAGTCAAAGGACAATGCATTTCAACTGCAAGAAGCTTCTGGCAGTACGTCTGACCTGGAAAAGCTTCAGGTCTCTCCTTCAAGGCAAAGCGGTGGAGGTGGACACGGTCAACACCCTGTTTTGACGTACATCTCCAAGCAAGGAGGGACCTACTCTCTGACATGGTACGAGTTCGCAAGAGACCTCCTCTCCTGTTCAACAGGTCTAGACTTTTCACTAGTAACGAGGTTCATCCAAGGCAACTTGAATGTCATAGCAGATTGTCTCAGTAGGAAGGGACAAATAATTCCAACATATTGGACCCTCCACAAGGATGTATGCAAGAGACTTTGGGCCACCTGGGGCCAGCCAACCATAGATCTCTTCGCAACCTCGATGACCAAGAGGCTCCCAATACTTTGCTCACCTATCCCGGACCCAGCAGTAGTTCATATAGATGCCTTTCTACTAGATTGGTCACATCTAGATCTTTATGCATTCCCTCCGTTCTAGATTGTCAACAAGGTACTGCAGAAGTTCGCCTCTCACGAAGGGACAAAGTTGACGCTAGTTGCTTCCCTCTGGCCCGCGAGAGAATAACTCACCGAGGTACTTCGATGGCTAGTAGACGTTCCCAGAACACTTCCCCTAAGGGTGGACCTGCTACGTCTGCCACGCGTAAAGAAGGTACTCCAAGGCCTCCACGCTCTTCGTCTGACTGCCTTCAGAATATCGAAAGACTCTCGAGAACTAGAGGTTTTTCGAAGGAGGCAACCAGAGCGATTGCTAGAGCAAGGAGAACATCCACCCTTAGAGTCTACCAATCGAAGTGGGAAATCTTCCGAAACTGGTGCAAGTCAGTATCCGTATCCTCGACCAGTACCTCTGTAACTCAAATAGCTGACTTCCTCTTATATCTGAGGAAAGAACGATCTCTTTCAGCTCCCACTATCAAGGGTTACAGAAGCATGTTGGCATCAGTCATCCGTCACAGAGGCTTAGATCTTTCCAACAATAAAGATCTACAGGACCTCCTTAAGTCTTTTGAGACCACGAAGGAGCGTCGTTTGGTTACACCTGGTTGGAATTTAGACGTGGTTCTAAGATTCCTTATGTCAGACAGGTTCGAACCACTTCAATCAGCCTCCCTGAAAGATCTCACCCTTAAGACTCTTTTCCTGATATGCTTAACCACAGCTAAAAGAGTCAGTGAGATTCATGCCTTCAGCAAGAACATCGGATTCTCATCCGAAACGGCTACATGTTCTACAACTTGGTTTTCTAGCCAAACACGAGCTGCCTTCTCGGCCTTGACCAATATCGTTCGATATTCCAAACTTATCGTATGGTTGGAAATGAACTAGAAAGAGTATTATGTCCTGTAAGAGCTCTTAAGTTCTATTTTAAAAACCTTTACGAGGCCCGTCTGAAGCTTTATGGTGTTCAGTTAAGAATCCATCTTTGCCTATGTCAGAGAATTCTTTATCCTATTTTATCAGACTGTTAATACGAGAAGCTCATTCCCTTCTGAATGAGGAAGACCAAGCTTGGCTGAAGGTAAGGACACACGAAGTTAGAGCTGTCACAACTTCCGTGGTCTTTAAACAAAATAGATCTCTGCAAAGTATATTCGACGCAACCTATTGGAAAAGCAAATCAGTGTTCGCGTCTTTTATCTTAAGAATGTCCAGTCTCTTTACGAGAACTGCTACACTCTGGGACCATTCGTAGCAACGAGTGCAGTAGTGGTGGGGGCTCCACCACTACAATTCCCTAATTCCAGAACCTTTTTAATCTTTCTCTTGAAATATTTTTGGGTTGTCCGGAAGGCTAAGAAGCCTTTCGCATCCTACTTGATTTGGCGGGTGGTCAAAATCATTTCTTGAGAAGCGCCTAGATTAGAGGTTTTGATGAGGACCTTTAGTATGGGTTGCAACCCTTCATACTTCAGCTCCTAGGAGTCGCTCAGCATCCTATGAGGATCGCGAGGCTCAGTAAGGAAGACGTACTTAAAAAGGCAGAGTAATTGTTCAAGTCGTCTTCCTTACCAGGTACTTATTTATTTTATGCTTGTTATTTTGAATAACTGCTAAAATGAAATACGGAATACTTAGCTCATAATAATGTCAACATGTAATGCTGGTCTCTACCCACCCCCCTGGGTGTGAATCAGCTATATGATCATCGGGTAAGTTTAATATTGAAAAATGTTATTTTCCTTAGTAAAATAAATTTTTGAATATACTTACCCGATGATCATAAATTAAAGGACCCACCCTTCCTCCCCAATAGAGACCCAGTGGACAGAGGAGAAAATTGGTTCTTTGTTGACATCGAGTACTTGAGTACCTACTTGACAGATGGCGCTGTTGATGTACACCCCCACCTGTATAGCGATCGCTGGCGTATTCCGCCCGTAGGTTTTTTCTGTCGGGCAGCAGGGATGCAGCTATATGATCATCGGGTAAGTATATTCAAAAATTTATTTTACTAAGGAAAATAACATTTTTTAAATAATTTGTAGCTATACAAACCTGAGTCTTTGAAATTAAACTTCCTTCCTCAACCACCCCTCTCAATCCTGAGCTGAAAGGTCAAAATGATGCTCTTCCAACAGGTGCTGGGCGGGACTTCTCACCCATGTGCACCTCCCATCATTAACTACCTCGTTAATGAATTCAGCCGTTGTTCCAGCTTGCGCTGAAATCATTTCTCTATTCAAAGGACTCAGGTTTGTAATTACTAAGAAAAAAGAACTTACTTTAAAAATCTGTTATATTTTACCTCACACAGGTTGACATATGAATTTTCTTTTATTTCAGAATCAAAACCCTGGCCACTCTGAAAATTAAGTATAAGAAGACTTTGGCAGAGTTAGAAAAAGAGTTAGAACAACAAATTGATCTCTACGTTAATTCACCAGAGTTTCATCCCGAGTACGAGCAAAGGTATTCTATCTTCATTGAGCAATACAGAAATCAGTATCCTAATTGGACTAATACAGAACATTTTGATAAGCTATGGGAGGAATTCTGGAAAGAGCTAATCACATCACTCCTTCAGGAAGAGTATGCCGCTAAGAAACAAACAATAGAGAAAGATTTCAATGATGAAAAAGAAAAGGCATTAAAATCTACCTCTATTCAGGATTACAAAAATAGTGAAAAGAAGCGCGATGAAGATAGAAAAGAAAGGAGAATCAGCGAGTCACAGAAGCGGAAATCTGAGGACAGGGATAGTTGTAGAGAGAAATATCGCAGAGTTGAAAAAAGCTTCGATGAGGATAGGAAAAGAGAATATCAGAGCCGAGATGAAGATAGAGGAAAAACACATCAACTTGACAGAAATGAAGAATTGTCAAGGGATAGTTATGGAATGGGACAATACCATAGCCTTGAGGAAAATTTAAATAGGTATGGCAGGTTACAACTTAGCTCTGACACAGCAGAGTTTAGTAGCAACAGAAGGCAGGAGTCTAATTTCCCAACGGATAATATTGACGAAAGTTATATGCGAGAAGCTGTAAGTTTATTAGAAGAATTGTGCCCATCTCTTGGTGTCTTAGGGCCTGCAGCTGAATTTCTTATGAGACAAATATCCCTTTGTGGGTCTGATAGGCGTGAACTCTCTAAATTAGTGCAAGATGAAGACAATAAAATGATTTTGAAGAGACTGTCAGAAAAAGCTTTGGGAGTTAGTCAGATTTATGGTTCTGGACCACAAGCAATGAGATTGAGGTTGGCGAGCACTCATGCTCTAAAACTTTTAAATTTGACCTCAGTACCCTCAGAGAATCAGAAGTATTATGGGCTAGATATTGTTGGTATTGCTAAACTAACATATAACATAGAGCCATCATTCATTGTTCAGTGCATAAGAAATGCACTGAATACAAAGGGTATCACTAATGCATCAGAAAAGGATGTTGCAGAAATATATGATGCTGTAACAGCTGCACACTTTGGAATATCTTATACAAAGCAATATCAAAACCAAAATTAAAGGTAATGGTCAAAGAAAAAAATGGATTGCTTAAAAAAAAGAGAGGGTTTGCTGGAGAGATGAAATCAGTAGGCCTGAAAGGGATGAAAGGTCTTGGTCAAGAAGGAAATTTGGGGGAAATTCAAGTGACTTCACTCAGGGTAGGCAGTCTGGGGCCTTTTCCTCAGGAAAGACATTTAATAGAGGTGGAGATGTAAATCTATGGCATACAAGACCCGTTGGCCCTATGAATGCACCGCTCCAAAATTGACTATGGTCATCAGAAATCAGATTTTAGTTATTGACAGTAGCACAGTAATGGGAGATTTCATAGGTTATAAAATTATTCCTCTAGTGTGGACAGTTATGCTCAGGCAAGAAATGTTTTTTGGTGTCCATCAGAGTTCCAGATATAATCCAAAAGGAGACAGTTTTAATCTGAGAGGTAATCAAATTAGAAATAAATGAATGCCGAGGAGGAATCAAATGGGAGGTGTTTGGGTTTCAACCAAAGGGTAGAGAAGATGCATGACAATCCTTCAGGACAACAAGAAAGATAGTGGAGCTGAATGGAGTTCCTTTATTATTAATTTTGTAAATATAGTGTATTATATAAAGTGTCCTTCAGTTTGTAAAATTCAGTTTTTTTTATAGTTGAGGCCATTTTAAATTACATCAAATAATTTATAAAGCTGTGAGTTATTGTTATATACTAAGCCATAATTGTATTCTTATGAATGGCAATTTCAGGGGAAATTTGGTCAGTTTTTATATATAGAAAAGAATGCAAGGGAAGGCTTGGAAGCACACATTTTTAACAAGAAGTTTTCTACATGTTTATGTGTGAGTCTCATTATAGGAATATTTTTGATACACAAATTAACCATGTAATCTCAAATTCTCTCTTAATATTATTTTGGCTAAGTTAATGAGTTAGAATTTCAGTTCAATTGGAAAATTTTGGATAATTTTTCAATAAATAATTTTTAAGCATATATTGTTATTATCAACGTTGTATAAGAAGTGTAATTTCCTAACTCTCAAATTAAGTTTTGTTGAAGATGTTGTACTAAGACCTTACAGTTTCTAATGTATTTGATTATTTTTCAAAATTGAATTGGGCAAGTTTCTCACTGTTTTTCTGCTAATAAAAATATGCATGTGATGGACACATAATAACATGAAGTAATTTTATATTAATGAATGTCTGTGGAAATTGTTGATTTACTGTCAAGGTACTTAACTCAATTTTTTAGATAGGCAAATAGCGAGTTCACTACCTTCACCATATTTCTCCATTATATACTTTCATACTTTTGTCTTCCTTGAAATTTTAGACAGTTATTAGAATAAACTTGTAATGTCAATGTAACATTGACATGAATATCAAAAGGAATTATTTTATTTTCATTTTTTTTTTTTTTGTGGTGGTTATTTTCCGTACAAACTAATTTGTATGGTATAAATATGTCAATATAATTGTTAAGCATTGGTTGCTTTTAGAGAGATTGAATACAGTATTTTATAAATACCTGTATATAAAACTGAAGGAATATTGTGCACAGACTTGGATGTATCATTCCAAATTAAAGGTTATTAATGAATATTAGTTTTAAGCAAATCTTCTCCTACTTAGTTTTATTTTTTCATTTTTTTGTAAATTTCTCTATTGTACTGATAGTCATTGGAATTATCAATAAATATGAAATTTTCACAGAATAAAATGTAAGTGGAATTGTACTTTTTCTTTAAAATATTGCTTTTAACATATTGAGAGTATGAGGAACCAATTGGCAATATAGTATATTTAACTAGCCATTATAAGGAACAAATTTTTTAGACATATATGTAGACAGGTACCTGAAGGATAAGTAAGGTTGGATGATTTGATTCCTTATTTGTAAAACCCAGATCATGAGGTTTATTGAGGTGGACTTCATTTTGAAAAAGTATAGTTTCCATTATTGTCCATCTATCCATCTACCAAAGCACTTCTCCCCCCCCCCCTTTTTTTTTGGGGGGGGGGGGGTAGCCGACATAAAAAAAAGAACAAAAGGAGACTTTTCTTCTCTTAGCTCCTCCCAGCCTGACGAGGGATTCGGCCGAGTTTGGTTGGTACTGCTAGGGTGCTACAGCCCACCCTACCCAATTATCCGTTATTGTGTGTACATTAAAGTTAGATACTTGAGTGGTCAGAAACCTTCCTTGAAAAATGTGTGTATTGTGGTTTCAGAAATAAGCATTAAATGCATAATGAAGAGGAAGACAGACACTGACTTCATAATCTGGACTTGGCCATGACTAGAATGTGGGCATCTCTAATAAGGGGTATTTAATCAAATGCCTCAAAATCGATAGCAATTCCTGAATTTAATGGTGTTCATTAAAGATGCTTTACTGTATTCCCCAAGGTGGTATGTTTAATATTCACAATGGTTCCAATAAAGATACAACCCTTTGTGTTTTGTATGTATAAACTTCTATAGCCAATCTAAATAAGAGCTTGATAGTGGTATGCTAGTTGGGCTATGGGTGGGTAATAGCTAGTATTTGGTAGTGGCAGTTGCGTAGACATGTTGATCTTTGCTCTGCCATGGCTGTACTATAAGCTTTTGCAAGTGTTTTTACTTTCTTTCCTTGTGCTTTCTGTATTTGAAACTCATGCATTGTGTTTGTTAGGGGAGGGCGTTTGTACGATGATGCCTCAGGCTACTACCAGCAAGTCTGGTCATTAGAGATGCCTGGGAGTAAGTATAAAATTTTTTACATTTTTTTTTATATTAATCCTCATTTTTCAATATTTAACTTAGCCGGTGATTATATAGCTGCAACTCTGTTGCTCGACAGACAACTCTACGGAAAAACTCGCCAGCGATCGCTACACAGGTTGCGGGTGTGCCCAACAGCGCCATCTGTCGACCAGATACCCAGCTCTCAATGTAAACAAAGACTCAATTTTCTCTCTGTCGAGGTGTCGACAAGACGTACTTTACTCGCTGTTGCTAAACTGGAGTTTTTCACATCTATTTGGTGAAGTACTATATTCTAGTTTTGAGCTTTCGCTATGCAGGTGTTTTATCTTCATCTTAAATCTTGAACTCGTTTTGGATAGATTTAATTATGGTGACAAAGAGAGTATGGACTTTCTTTCGCTTTTAAATGGCCGACCCTTCCCTTAGACGGAAGTGTGTTTAGGCTTTTAGTAATTATCTTATCACGTTATAGATTTTCCTCTATATATTTTATATCTCTCCGCCTTTATTAGGCCTCTTCGATTAACTTTCCATTTATTATAAACATATAAAAATAAATTTTAATGTTTTGTTTATATGCGACCTTTCCTGAGAGTAGGCGGTCCTAACTTGGAAACCGAAGTTAATCAACGTTGAGCCCTTTATATCGTAATTAGCTTTTAAAGAGCTAAGGATTTAAAACTTTTTAAATGTAATATTTTATGAAAGAATTTCTTTGATAGTCTTCGTACTGTTTTCAAAGATGAACTAACGTTTAGTTTATTCATGCTACGCAGTTGTTGACGTTCAGGACGTTCAACATGCGCTCTATCGTTACGATAGAGAGAGAGTGTATCACGGTTTCACTTTGCAGTAAGAGTAAATCGATTCTGACGTTTTGTTCATTCTTTCTTAGCTTAAATGTTTTAAATTCTATTTTAAAGGAACTTTTTATTTGAAAAACCTTTCAGTTTTTTCCTTTAGTCAAATAACATGTTTTTTTGACGAAATATAATTGGGCTCTTCTCTTAGGTGCGAAATCAAGAGAGAAAGAGAGAGAGAGATAGAGACGGAGGGAGAGAGAGGAGAGAAAACGTTCCGTTCAAGCGGGTAACGTTGTTCTCGAGTTACTCTCGTCCCTAGTCGCTGTACGGGGAGGAAGGATAAAACGTTTTCAGTTTTTTATTCTCGTCCCCAGGCTATGTGCTGTGGGAGATTGAAAACGTAGTTATATGAACTAGTGTTTAGTCTCTTTCCCAGCCACTGATTTTTTTATCTTAAAATATGTTTTCTGTTTTTTGCTGGTATTAATGAGCTTGCATTATACGACTGATTTCGCAATTACTACCTTTTAATGAAGGGTAGAATTGCGTGTTTCAGGTAGAAATCAGTAAAAGTTTCGATTTCAGTGAAATAAGTGCAAAACAGAAAATCGAAGTGATAAAGTGATATGCGCAAAGTGTTACAGTGTTGCGTCCGAGGGTTCGTCTGTTTGTGCCTGTCGTTCACCTAGTCCGGGACCTCTTGCATGCTCCCAAGCCCAGGGGAGAAGTAATGTCAAACGACTTATGGGTTCGAGAGGCCTTGATCAACGAACAGACGTTTTCCCTCTATGGTATCGGGTGTATCTTACCAAGATCACCCCTACCATAAGACGAGAGAGACGTTGTTTCTCCTCGTCATCCGAAGGCTTTTCGCATAAGAAACCTGTCACAAGGTTTCGAAGCCCTTAAGCGAAAGTCAGTCCTTTCAGGACAGGTCCAGCGTCCTGATTACAACCATTAGGACAGCTCTGACCCTATGCAGTCATCGGATAACTGCTCGCCGCCTAACAAAAGCGTAACACAGACTCCGAGAGTCTTTTTTTGTTGGCAAAGTGTTGCGGTCACAGACGTTACCCTCGTCTCTTACCACAACCATTTCCGTTGATCCTTAATGGGTTGTATGGCAAGACATGCAGTATATGCTTGCCTCCCTTATGGAAGACTATTCTGCCGATTAGTCCGTTGAGTCTAGCCGTTTATCTCATCGATATCCTGGCTTTCAGCCAACCTAACGTTCCTTTGTGCTTACTGTTGACGTTGGCGTAGCTTAGTCATGTCAGTCAGGTTGTTGAGAACCACACTCGATGCGGTCTCGTGTGGTTTTTCAGCCGCATTTGGACGTTAGGCCACTTGCTGATGCTCCTGTTGACGTTCAAGACGTTCACTAACAATCGGAGTTGACTTGTTTTGACGTTGTGCGTCAACCTCCGCATTCTAGAGTTGTTTTGACTGCTCAGTCTAGGCAGTCAAAGCAGTCTCGAGTGGACGCTGTGCGTCCTCACGCACCTGTTGTGGTTGACAGTTCAGTTGTTGACAGTTCACAGACTGTCAAGCAGTTACATGACGTTGCGTTCTGGTCCGCTACTACTGCACCAGTGAGTGTGGACTCTGCTTGTAAAGCATTGCCACCGCGGTAGGTCTCTCCCTTGCTTGAGACTCAGCTTTTATCGGACAAGGTTCCTGTAGATGAGGAAGTTGCTGTTCCCCCTCCTACTGATATTCCCTTGAGGACTCTGTCAGATGGAGAGGAGCCTAAAGCTGCTTAGCCCCCTATGGACTTTAATTAAATCATGATGATTTTTTTAAGGATCTTTGTCCGGATCTTTTTGTAACTGCTGCTCCTCGTTCGCCTAAACGTCAGAGCTTACACTAGGCCTAGCTACTTCGAAGCCATTGTTTTTAAGCTAGTGCTCTCTCGCTCTCCTAGAGAGCTTTCCGTTGGCTAGGCGACTGGTTTTTCACCAGGAGGAGTTTGGGGGATACAGCCTTTGCTTTCCCTTCTTTTAAACTGGTTTATAGAGCGAGAGTCTGATATGACACGAGAGAAGTTCTCGGCTTGGGAGTTCATGCCTCTGCCCAGATAGACTTCTCAATTCTCGTAGACTCTCCCTGGCGCCTGGCCAGGAGACGCTCCAAGTTTTTTACAGGTCAACCTCACAGCTGTTTTCGAGCCTTTGAAGTTTTGCTGTACAATTATGTCATGCATAACAAGGCTTTCAGGGATGGTAAGCGGTACCTCCTCAGTCGCTAACCCCGTCTGTTGCCGCACCTGCTCCCGTAGACCCTAAATGGGCTTTGCTGCAAGACATGCAGTCCAAGCTTGCGTCCTTGATAGAGGACTTTAATGCGGAGAAGGTTGCTACCGAACCTTCTGGCCAACAACCTTCCAACCGGTCGGTTGTGCGCCCTGTTGACGCTGAGGTAACCTACTCGCGTCTGCCAGTTGAGGTGGTTCCTCCACCGATGCGACCCAGTGTGGGTTGCCAGCCGCACGTTGACGTTAAGCGACGCTCGGAGGTGGTTGTTGACGTTCAGGACGTTCAACAACCAGCAGAGGTGACTTGTTTTGACGCAGTGCGTCAACCTCAGCAACCCGGTAGGGTGTTGACTGCACAACCCAGACGGTCTAGACAGTCTCGGGTTGACGCTGTGCTTCCTCGCGCACCCATGGTTGTTGACAGTTCACAGACTGTGCAGCAGTTCCATGATGTTGCGTCCGGCTCCGTCACGCATGCACCAGTGCGACCGGACTCAGCGAGCCAGACGTTGCCCACTCCGTTGCCGTTTCCTCATCAGTTTTCGGATGAAGAACCCTCTGATGAGGACGTTGCTGAACAACAAGACGATCAGCCCCCAGAATAGATCAAGCCCTGCTATCCATCCAGAAGATGCTGAAGAAGGAACGCTGCTCAGTCAGGCTGTGGATGAGTCTGGTAGGGACGCTGTCATCCGTGGAACATTTTGTGTCACTAGGAAGACTACACCTCCGTCCTCTTCAATACCATCTAGCTTTTCACTGGAAAAAGGACAAGACGCTAGAAGCGGTCTCGATCCCGGTTTCCGAAAAGATAAAGTCTTGTCTGACTTGGTGGAAGGACAATATCAACCTAAGAGAGGGTCTTCCCCTGGCTGTTCAGACTCCCAACCACGTTCTCTTCTCGGACGCATCGGACGTGGGCTGGGGCGCGACACTAGACGGTCGGGAATGCTCAGGACTGTGGAACTCGAGTCAGAGGAGCATGCATATCAACTGCAAGGAGCTGTTGGCAGTACATCTGGCCTTGAAAAGCTTCAAGTCTCTCCTTCGAGGCAAAGTGGTGGAAGTTAACTCGGACATCACCACGGCCTTGGCGTACATCTCCAAACAAGGAGGTACCCACTCACTGACGTTGTACGAGATCGCAGGGACCTGCTCATCTGGTCAAAAGGTCAAGACATCTCCCTAGTAACGAGGTTCATCCAAGGCGACTTGAACGTCATAGCAGATTGTCTCAGTCGGAAAGGGCGAGTAATTCCAACCGAATGGACCCTCCACAAGGATGTGTGCAAGAGACTTTGGGCCACTTGGGGTAAAACCATCCATAGATCTCTTTGCAACCTCGCTGACCAAGAGGCTTCCAATCTATTGCTCTCCAGTCCCGGACCCAGCAGCAATACATATAGATGCTTTCCTCCTAGATTGGTCACATCTGGATCTCTACGCATTCCCACCGTTCAAGATTGTCAACAAGGTACTGCAGAAGTTCGCCTCTCACGAAGGGACAAGGTTGACGTTAGTTGCTTCCCTCTGGCCCGCGAGAGAATGGTTCACCGAGATACTTCGATGGTTAGTAGACGTTCCCAGTAGTCTTCCTCTAAGGGTAGACCTTCTACGTCAGCCACACGTAAAGAAGGTACTCCAAAGCCTCCACGCTCTTTGTCTGACTGCCTTCAGACTATCGAAAGACTCTCGAGAGCTAGAGGCTTTTCGAAGGAAGCAGCCAGTGCGATTGCTAGAGCAAGGAGAGCGTCTTCCATTAGAGTCTACCAATCGAAGTGGGAAGTCTTCCGAGACTGGTGCAAGTCAGTTTCTGTATCCTCGACCAGTACCTCTGTAGCTCAAATAGCTGTTTTTCTCTTATACCTGAGAAAAGGACGATCCCTTTCAGCTCCCACTATCAAGGGCTACAGAAGCATGTTGGCATCGGTCTTCCGGCATAGAGGCTTAGATCTTTCCAAACATAAAGATCTGCAAGACCTCCTTAAGTCTTTTGAGACCACCAAGGAGCGTCGTTTGGCTACCCCTGGATGGAATTTAGACGTGGTACTAAGATTCTTCATGTCAGACAGGTTGGAGCCGTTACAATCAGCCTCCCTGAAAGATCTCACTCTTAAGACTCTTTTCCTGGTATGCTTAGCCTCGGCTAAAAGAGTCAGTGAGATTCATGCCTTCAGCAAGAACATCGGATTTTCGTCAGAAAAAGCCACTTGTTCGCTACAACTTGGTTTTCTAGCCAAAAATGAGCTGCCTTCTCGGCCTTGGCCTAAATCTTTCGATATCCCCAGCTTATCGGAGATCGTAGGCAATGAACTAGAAAGAATCTTATGCCCTGTTAGAGCTCTTAAGTTCTATTTAAAGCGTACTAAACCTTTACAAGGCCAATCTGAAGCTTTATGGTGTTCAGTTAAGAAACCATCCTTGCCTATGTCAAAGAATGCTTGGTCAGACTTTATCAGATTGTTAATACGAGAAGCTCATTCACATCTGAGTGAGGAAGACCGAACTTTGCTTAAGGTGAAGACGCACGAAGTTAGAGCTGTAACAACTTCCGTGGCCTTTAAGCAAAATATATCTCTGCAAAGTATAATGGACTTTACCTATTGGAGAAGCAAGTCAGTGTTCGCGTCATTTTACTTGAAAGATGTCCAGTCTCTTTACAAGAACTGCTACACACTGGGACCATTCGTAGCAGCGAGTGCAGTAGTGGGTGAGGGCTCAACCACTACAATTCCCTAATTCCTTATCCTTTTAATCTGTCTCTTGAAATGTTGTTTTTTTATGGGTTGTCCGGAAGGCTAAGAAGCCTTTCGCATCCTGGTTGATTTGGCGGGTGGTCAAAGTCATTTCTTGAGAGCGCCTAGATTAGGGGTTTGATGAGGTCCTGTTGTATGGGTTGCAACCCTTGATACTTCAGATCCTAGGGGTCGATCAGCATCCTAAGAGGATCCCGAGGCTCCGTAAGGAAGACGTACTTAAAAGGCAGAGTAATTGTTCAAGTCGACTTCCTTACCAGGTACCTATTTATTTTGTTTTTGTTATTTGGATAACTTCTAAAATGAAATAAAAAACTCTTAGCTCATAAAAGTGTAAACATATATTACTGGTCTCTACCCACCATCCTGGGTGTGAATCGGCTATATAATCACCGGCTAAGTTAAATATTGAAAAATGTTATTTTGATTATAAAATAAATTTTTGAATATACTTACCCGGTGATTATAAATTAAATGACCCTCCCTTCCTCCCCAATAGAGACGCAGTGGGACGAGGAGAAAATTGAGTCTTTGTTTACATTGAGAGCTGGGTATCTGGTCGACAGATGGCGCTGTTGGGCACACCCGCAACCTGTGTAGCGATCGCTGGCGAGTTTTTCCGTAGAGTTGTCTGTCGAGCAACAGAGTTGCAGCTATATAATCACCGGGTAAGTATATTCAAAAATTTATCTTATAATCAAAATAACATTTTTTTATAGAGAACATATCATGTTCATATGACCACACTGTGCCAAGCTTATTGGTTAGCAGAGCAATGAAAGATTCATGACTAACCAGAAACCAATAGACAGATTCATCTCTATTACTCTAGGGTAACACACCATTTCTACACTGTCTTGCACAATTTTGTTGCTATACTCTTCTGCTTCTTTGCCACTACCCCAATGCATGGTCACTGGCCTAAAGTTTATATTCCTATGCAATCACCTCCCCATTTTGTTTACTGAGGATAAGAGCATGCCTGAAGTTGACCTATCAGGAAACCTCTATGGAATGTGTAGGTCTTGACTGCCACATATCTCTACTATCCCTGCCACTTTTACTAATCCAGTGTATTTCCAGGATGCTATGGCACTGCCGGGGACCTTCCTACCCACATAGTGCATCTTCACTTGAGCCTCCTTTGGTGCCATTCTCAACAACATTACTAATTTATCTCCAGCTGCTGTGGTTTTGTGGAACCTTCCACTCCAGGTGTATAATACTTGCTCTGAGGTGTCTGGGTATCTGCACAGGTCCTGTACAGTTGTCTTCCAGGGAAAGTGGACCATTTTCTGGGACTGGTGCCATAAAAGGGGCGATTCTGGGGTTTAAGCCACTCTTCAGTTGATTGCAGAATTCCTTGTATTTCTTCGCCAAGAGAAGCGCCTCTCGGTCTACGTGTTTAAAGCCTATTACTCAGCCTTGATTGAAGGATGTAAACCTTTTCTTTTTATGGGAATTGTCTATGCTCATAAGGAGCTTCGAACAGTCTTGTTCTCCTCAGGGTCTCAGACCCCGAAGTGGGACTTGACACGTGTTCTCAGGTCTTATGTGTGCCTTATATGAGCCATAGAAAATGTTGTTAGAAAGATATATGACACTATGCAGGCCTTAGCTTCGGTAAAGGGAATTGGGGAACTTCATGATCCAGTATTTCATACGTGACTGGACATTCCAAGAGGATGGGATGGACTCCTTCAGTTTTGTTTACAGGTTTTTGAAGAAACTCAGAATACCGTGGTGCACATTACCAGGTTTGAGTCCTTTTTCATATCTTTACTGGAGGTTTGAGGCTATGTAATGGAACATTTAGTGCTTTATAGAATATCTTGTTTTTACGTGAAAGTGGGATGCCACCTTTGGTCATGTATCAAAAATTTTAATGTGAAATGCCTTAAAGGTCCTATCCACCAATCTTCCATCAAAGAAGCTCTTAAATCAAAGCAATATATCTATAAAAAATCACGAACAGCTATTCCCAATAAAAGTAAATAGGTTATTACAATCTACAAACAGGAGAATGAACCTCATTCAACCATCTCTTTCCTCAACCATGGACCATAAGGAAAACATAAATATGCTCTCATTATTATTTATCAAAGAAAGATAAATATATATACCCTAAGTCACCATAAAGAATGTACCTTGGTTAGTGACATAGCCAGGGTGACCAGACGTCCCGTATTTTATGGGATTGTCCCATATTTATGACATTTGTCCTGTGTCCTTTATTGACCCTCCCCGGGATGCCTTTTATCCCGTATTTCTAATATTTGGGAAAAAAATACAATATACTAGTGGAATTTTGCAACTGCCCAACACTGGGAACAGTGCAGATGCAAAAGACAAAAAATTACCAGGCATTAATGAACATTCAAAAGAAATAACATACCAAGAATAAAAATCGATGATAACTGTCAGAAATGAACAAAAGCTTGTGAAATTATACCACAGTTAAGTGTCTCCTTAGCTATGATGATGTCAATTTGATTTTTCATTATTCCAGTATCAAAGGAGATATGTGTGCGTATGTCAGCATTAGCATATATAGGCTATTACTAGCTAATCTATAACCCTGGTTGGAAAAGCAGGAGCCTATAAGCCTAAGGGCTCCAACAGGGGAAAATAGCCCAGTGAGGAAAGGAAATAGATAAACTACAGTACAAGGAAAGTAAAGAACAATTCAAATAAAATGTTATAAAATAGTAGCAACATTAAAGTAGATCTTTCACATGTAAACTATAAAAAACAAAAAAACAAGAGGAAGACAAATAAGATAGATTAGTGTGCCTGAGTTTACCCTCAAGCAAGAGAACACTAACCCAGGACAGTGGAAGACCATGGTACAGGGGCTATGGCATTACCCAAGACTAGAGAACAATGGTTTAATTTTCGAATGCCCTCCTAGAAAGGTTGCTTACCATAGCTAAAGTATCTTCTACCCTTACCAAGAGGATAGTAGCCATTGAACAAATATTGTGCAGTAGGCTATGTCTGCATAAGCATGTATATGTAGGATACCTATATATATATATATATATATATATATATATATATATATATATATATATATATATATATATATATATATATATATATATATAGTTCTGCAAATAGAAAGGCAATTTAGAGACATTTATTTTCATAACCATTTAATGCAGTATTACTAAGTATCAATTCAAACATTGTCTTCGGTAATCTATATATTAAACAAAATTAATAACATAAAAGCCGTTAAGATTTTAAAGATAAAATTGCGACTGAAGAACGAATTACACGCTAAATCACAAGTGAAAACATAATACGCCCAGAAAACCGATAGCGTTGACATCGATATTGCGAATGAGTTTATTGCAAACAAGGTATAAAGAATAAGAGAGACGTAAGTATGCTTTAAGCCTGGCTTAAGGTAAATTAACAAAGTTCAGTAGGTCAATCGGTATCACATGATAATCATTGTTTACAAACTGTAATTGGTCATAAAAGTTTTCCAAAAAATATACTTTTCTACTTTCCCGGCAGATGACAGGAAATAGCGACAAAAACTGTTTCCTCATTTTTGTTTTCCTTCTGGGGGAGACCCCCCCCCCCACACACACACCTTAAGTGCCATTTCAAACTTTAGCCCCACAATGGAAAAACGTTCCAACGCTTTTGATTTGGGTGCTCCTTATTTCAATTTTCAGCCTCTGTGTCACGGTCTCTCACGATCTTGGGGTAGAGTTTTCTTGCTTGAGGGTAAACTCATAATAATAATAATAATATACTGATGGCTCTAATTAGGGTTGCTGGCTGTAGCATAGTATCTTATCATTCGTAGTCGGACAAAATAAGATGGCTCTCATTGCCCAGTGAAGAATTACAATTAAAATGACTTTCAGCAACCACCATTGTTAAATCAATTGAAAATAAGTAGAATCTTAAGTTTGTCATTTATTCCGATCCAAATAGTAGGCTACCATCGAAACCTTCCAAAGTTACATACATAAGAACCAACTAGTACTATATATTACAGAGCTTGTTAACAAATTTTATTCTGGCGGGGTAGAAATTGGGATATTGTGAATTCTGACCCATTCTCGTTTGGAGTTTTTAGTCATGAACAGCAGATATCTATGCTAAATCAGCGATAAATTTACAACTTGGCATTAAACTCACTGTTAGGATTTGAAGCATAACCATCATATAAAGCGTTATGCTGATGTTAGGATTGTGCCTGTTGTGAAAAATTTGGGTGTACTGATAGACTGTAATTTGTCAATGAAGGACCAAATTGTGAACACAGTGAAAGTGTGTAACTATCACCTGAGAAACATAGCATTTATTAGAAAATATTTAACAGAGGGCAGTACAAAAATTTTAGTGATGAGTCATGTAATATCAAGGCTTGATTATTGCAATTCTCTGTACTACAAATTGCCCAATACACTACTAAGAAAGCTTCAAAACGTGCAAAACCGGGCGGCTAGACTGATAAAAGGCATTAAATTTCGGGAGAGAATAACTCCTGCACTGATCGATCTACATTGGTTACCTGTTAAGGCTAGGATTGAATTTAAAATTTGCTTGTTGACTCACAAAGCACTTACAAGTGATAAGCCTAAATATCTTCGTGATTGCTTGGTCCCCTACCCTGAAGCTACCAGCGCCACTGTAAGAGTTAGACATGCAGATGACCCACATAGACTATTCGAAATTAGTGTGAATCATGCAATAGGAGGAAGAACGTTCAGTTATGCTGCACCGAGACTCTTTAACGACCTTCCACTCGATGTCAAGAATAGCACAAATGTGGCTGCCTTCAAGAAAAACCTGAAGACTTATCTTTTTAAAAAGTGTTATAATAGTGACCTGAAAACTATTAAGCCTGAATACAAATGCTAGCGAAATAACTGATAACGATACAGAGCAAAATATTAACTGGAAAGGAATTATTTTTTCATACACCAAGGCCCGCCTGAACAGACCTTTAGTGTTTGATGGAGGGCGAGAAATAAACCTCTAAAAGTAAAAGTAAAAGTAAGTATATAATAACCATTAAAATGGAACGCCATGAGGAATCTGATGTAATAAACTAAATAAAACCAATTGTTTCTCCATGCAAATCGTCAGGCCAGAAAAATGTTGCCTATTTCGGCAGGATTGCGACATATTTCTGCATCATATGTATATTTTTCTGAATGCAGAGTTTTTAAGAAAAAAATGTTTATATCTAGGTAAAGAAAAAATATTAACTGACATTCTAACATTATTTTTCAGAAATTTTTTGTTTCATGAAGCTATAAGAACATAAAATCTAAATGTTTTTCTATCATAGATTTTTATTTCTATTTTTTTTAGCAATTATTTGAAATATACAATTTATCTCTAAAGATTATTCGGGTCAGCTCTGTAGGAGCCAAGTTTGACTTATGCTGAAATCTCCCGCTAATGATGATGCCAGGCATCAAGTTTACTCCACCCCACGGAAATAATATTGGAAACTATACTAACTCTAGTAAGCTACAATTTATCTATATAACTTAAGAAGTTACGCAATCAAATAGAGCAACAAGCTTTATTAAGGAGTTCACCTCTGGTTATAAGATTCCCTCTTTATTTTAATTCGTTTTCCCATAAAAAAGAGTAACTATAGCATACACCACAGATATGGGATATGGCGTATCGTACCGGAAGCCTTGGAATGCGAAAGTATAAGACTATTTAATCGATTTAATATTAACTGATTTGACTTTATCCAGAAAACAGTAGTCTCATATCCAGAGTGTTATGATAGTGCAGTTTGATAGTTAATATAGGCCTAGGAGCCTACTTCGACGTAAGATTCACCAAAATAGTATTTTACTTAATTTCTTTTTCGAGGACGTCGTCTTTGGTGTTGAAAACATTTAAAGACCCCACAAATGATCTGAAGGTTTATAATTCTTATTGATAAACTTATAGAATAAAGTTTAGCCTATCACTTGTTTAAATACATATCAACGCTCGACTGCTCCATGAAATACCCATAAATATTAATTTGCAGCAGGAAATATGAGCTCTACGCATTAGCAAAATTTGGAGGTACAGCTTTGTGAACTGCCGGACGACATCAAGTCACTCCCAGGCGGCCTTTTCCCCTGTAATTGGCATTTAGTGTATTGCAATGACAATGCTCGCATTGGTCGTGAATATCGAATGTGATGTATGGCCTACTCTGAATAAATATTTTTAAAAGCTACACTTAAAATCTTCAGATAGGGAATTGATAAGGTGATAAATCTAGATAAGGAGATTACAGTCGAATTGATAAACATATGACATTTGCCAAGGTCTATTGAATAGACCTTGAGACACGCAAATGCATGCATCCTACTTTACTACAGGGTTGACACGCCTGAACATGTCACCTGTCTGATCGTGATTGGACAGATAATAATTATACTCTGATATTAGTTATCCTTGACCATTTGTTGATTGGGTAATTATTACTTTTTCTCCGGTAGCTCATACAGTACATGTGTTCATAAGCATATAAAGTTCTTTTGAAACTCATAAACTGGAATTAATCGGTTAGTTATATATCAACTAATATCCTGGGAGTGTTGTCATACATTATTGATAATGCCTCAACGTACCCTTTACTCAAATAACACTCATTAATATTTCAGCTTTTTTGGTCTTTCAAACAATGACGTAACTTCCTGAAAGTATTGTTTCTCCTTATTTTTATGGATCAACATGCGTCTTACACTGACAGGGAATATATCATGACGCAAATTTACAATGATAATAGTACTATAAATATAAATTTGTGTTTTGTTTATTTTGATCTAGGTGATAAATCGCCAATGATGAAATCAACAAATGTTTACATTGCCTAAAGCTAATGGCTAACTTGCAAGTGATCGCAAATACCACCGTTATATGATAAGATTGCTATTTAAATCCGTTTTGAATATATATTTTGAAGCTTAATATTCCAAGGGTAAAGAAATAAACGCAAACTTAGCTCTTTCCTTATAATTACGTTACAATTTTCTAACAAAATGTAGTTAAGAGTGACCGGAAAGGCGTTCACCGGCGCGGCCACCACCCAGTGTTGCCATATATGGGGATTTATTACTAGATTTGGGGATTTTAGGTAGACGGCAGCGTTGCCATATGGGGATTTATTCCTAGATTTGGGGATTTTAGGTGTCTGCTTGGGATATTCTGTACAAATTTCTATGGAAAGAAACAAAGATGAATAAACCTTTATATTGTTGCAATTAATTTGCTTGTACTTATACGTAGTATAGTGAATGATTTCTATATTAGTAAAGCCTACAAGACCAAAAGACAATATACTTCTGCAAATGGGAATTTTTGGGTTGTTTTAGGAATTTTTGGGTTGTTTTAGGGATTTTTCATCATGAGTTTAGGGGATTTTTAGATAAACACATCTGGCAATACTGCCACCACCACAGGCGGCTACTGCGTATGCGCAGAATAGCAGCGCAGTTGTTAACCGCTGAAACGTGTGTAATATTCCTTCTGGAAAAGACTGTTACGTGTATTGCCACTGTTAATTAATAACAAACTGAATTAGATTCACCCACTCTCAACGCATTGCAAGGTATGTGTACGATCAGTTAATATTAGGAATGACGAAGGTTAAACCTGTAAAATAGTAATATTTTGAGTTCTTTGTGGCCCGACCTTGGTTTGTCCCAAAATGGACGATAATCAAATGGTGTATTGAATAACGCGTGGCTTCCAGTCAAGCGCCGCTAATATTCTAGATGCTGTCTTTCTGTGATTTTTGTGCCAATTACCTTATCTGTACATGATACGAACACTTGTTAATCTCTGTCATGGTTGAGTGAAGATAACCATTGCTTTAATGGCGTAGTTAAACCTAAGAGGAAGGCAACAACGACGATGGCGGGTTTCCAGGGTGGGAAGACTAGATTTTTGCTTGAGAGTATACAGAAAACAAGATAAATGAGAGATGTTGTCTAACCTTAACAAAGCAGTAAATCATTGTAACAAAATGGTTACCGTAATCAAAATAGATTAATAGTACTGAAACCTGGTCAAAACGGAGACTTGTCTGCCAGACTTCCGCATCCATAAATACGGGATTTTCCATTTCAATTTCTATGGAGTCTAGTCGTATGTAGCAGTTTTCATCTTAATACGAATATGTTTACTTAATTGAGCTATTTATTGTATTTACTCCGTTGTATGCTCACTTCGGCCGCCATTAAACATTATCTTGCTGCTCCTATGTTCTGGCCAGCGGAATGCGTCTCTCTACGTGCGTTAGGCATGTTGGCTAGTACTTTTTTGTTACATATCCACTATACAAACTTAATCTACTAAATATATCTTTAAAGGTAGAAGAGACGGTATTATTTTACTGTATTACAGGGCAATGTAGCCTAGGGAAAAAATATTTGTTTTCTTTAGAAAACACTGTTCATCGAAAATGACACTTGTTCCCGTCGCAAATGAATAGTTTCATATATATATATATATATATATTATATATATATATATATATATATATATATATATATATATATATATATATATATATATATATCCAATGATAATGGGGAACCCCCAGTGAGAACTCTGGGTTTTGGGTGGGGAAACGGTATATAATGGTAAAACAAGCCTTTTCTTCTCTATACATCATCTTGGATAAACCGATGAAAAAATATGGTAATATTGAGCTTCGCAATCTATCAGTAGCAATGTCAGCGTAACATGCTAACATTAGCAGTGTTTTTCATTGATTTTTTGTCATTCTACGGTTCACTTGTTGTCGCTCTCGTTCTTGTGTTTGTAAATAGCAGGTTTCGACCTTTTGAGCATAATCTCCTCCCCATGTGCATAGACTCCACATCCACCAATAGGATGTCTTCTTCTCTACCCACAAAATTTAACTTCAACTTCACCCGCTTTATTCAAGTATATGACTTGATCCAGTACAACTATACCATTCCTTTTATGTAATATCCTCCTATACTGTACATATTACATTTGACCCCATTATTACTTGTTTTATTATCCGATATCTTATAAAATCACCTTATTTTATATTCCCATTAAATATTAATTATCATACACTCCATTCTATCTTGCTATATTACTTTTATACATTTTGTTATTACCTTGCACGCCCGGATTTCACATGAATACTTGCTCTGGACAAGTTTCCCATTCTAATTCATTCATGTTTACTCTCTAGACTCCGTTGTTTTCCCGTTAACCGATCACGAACCCATATGTATGGTAAGTTTGCCCAGGGGGTGGGGGTTAATATTTCCCTACCCCCTTCCCTTATCTCTTTACGTGGTCTCTTCATACCCCTCTCAACAAATCCTTTTCCGTGGAAACTATAGTCCTTGTCAGGTGTTTATTTCGAATGAGTTTTTTTTGTATTTTGCGATGGAGGAAGTTATAGAAACTTGAAACGGTTGCAATATTCCATACTTAAAAGCATTTGCTAAATTTCATGGTTATTTATTTATACAACATCCATTGTTGATAATTTCCTTAAATCACACAATGTAATACCTCAATGTTTACAGTGCCCCAATTGCTGTTCCTTCCTATCCTACAGGAAAGACATTCACGTATATTACTGCAATACCCAAACTAAGGTATCTAAAACCTAGAGGAAACACCGATCTGGGTCTTAAAAGTAAGTCATTCATGTCTTTAATTTTAACGTTTTTAGAGTGCGAAGCTCAATATTACTTCTTGCCAGTACAAGTTTGTGACATGGGGAGCGGGTCGGGGGCAAGCCCCCGGCTAGTGGTTGTGACCTGGGAAGGGGGTTAGGGGTTGTGTCCTGGGAACTTCTAGGTTTGTTAGGATCTGTAATACAGTAAAATAATACCGTTATTCCTCATCGTTTAAACTGCCCCAACCGAGTCCAGCAAGTTTCGACGTTTCCTTCATAAAAGTAAGTCATTCCTCAATAGTCATTATTCGTGTTTTGTGACCGGGGTACTTCTAGGCAAGGTTAGGTGGGTTTGTTAGGTTCTGTGGCCTTTCTGTACTTTTTATATATTTCGTACCACTTACATGGAGAAATTATTGAATATATCTGAGGAGATATTTAGCAGTTCTAGCTCTAGTAATGACATCGTGTCGTTGGTAGTTCTGTGTACCATTCGTCTCCGTTGGTAGTACTGTGTATCAAGGTAAGTCATTCCCCCATTCTTATTAGATGTGTTTTGTGACCGGGGTACTTCTAGGCAAGGTTAGGTGGGTTTGTTAGGTTCTGTGGCCTTTTGGTACTCTTTATTTATTGTGTAATAGTTTTATGGTAGTAGTATTTAGTTTACGTATGGAAAAATTTATTTCTACCTCTAGTAATGACATCGTGCCGTTGGTAACACTGTGTACCATTCGTCATCGTTGGTAGTTCTGTCAACCATTGGTAGCGTTGCTAATGTTATCGTCCCCGACATCTGTTGTTTATATATTTTAACTCAGTATATATGTCCACAGTGTTAATATTTATATGGTTCATTTGTATTGTATTTCATTGTGTGATTTCGTACAGGAAATATATGATTTCCTATAGTAGATATCGTGATTTAACTGGTTTTCTCATTCATTTCATCCGTAATAACATCAACCAATTCGTCAACTTAAAACTAACCGAATTGGTTGATCTGTTTGTTTGCGATTGAAATGGTCATCAAAATCGGTTAAATCTCGTCATTTGCTATAGGAAATCATATATTTCTTGTGCGTAGTCACACGATGTAATATTATACAAAATTACCCATAGGGTAAAATGCTTTAAAATACACATGCTAATACTGTATCGTAGCATGGCTAACATTAGCAATGCCATTGTAACGTTGCTAATGTTAGCGTTCGCAGTACATATGTGAGTGAAGTGACACGGAATTTGAACTAGTCATTATATTTAAACATTTTAACCGAAAATATGTTTTCCTGTAGAAAATAACGTGATTTAACCGGTTTTTACCTTCATTTCATCCGTAATAACAGCAACCAGTTCGTCGTCTTAGTCGAATTGGTTGTTCTGTTTGTTTGCTGTTGAAATGGTCACATTCGGTCAAATCACATTATTTACTACGGGAAAACATATTTTTTGTTCGAAATGAGAATCTGTATTACAGTAAAACTATACCGAAATGATAATCAATGGGGTTAACATGCACAGATCAGTATGTACCACTTGTCAGTATAAATGAGCTTGATATTTTTCTTTTTCCATGTGTGAAGTGCGAGCCCAAGGCGGAGCAGAAGCTGTTAGATTTCTAATAAATATCCCCGATCATAGACGGTGTAGCAGATTTGCGTCTTCTGGTATTTGTTTATAAGACCACGCTCTCCATATACTGCCAAATTATGCATAGCTACTGTTTCATCCATTACTTAAATTAATTTAAAACAATTTACCACATGGGAAGCAAGTTAAAATTGTAAAAAAAAAAAAAAAAAAAAACTAATTAAAAATAAAAATTAATAGCTTGGTTACCTCACCAAACAACCTGGAACTGACATTGTCAACGGTGTACAGTAATAATGGCCATGGAAGAAATGGCCATATGGGTAAGGGAGGTAAAAATGGCCATGGCCAAAACCAAAAGTCGATACTGACTACAAAAAATAGTATTAAAAATATTCAGAAAATATAAGGTAGGCCTCATTTTGAAGAAAATGCTTATGTTTTATATTTTAATCAAAATTATTACTTATTTTGTAAAAAGCAGTTTACTCATAGGCCTAAACTTTGTTTACTATGAAGACATCTTTCTTGCAAGTATATTATTTGATTTTCTTATTTGATTATCCAAAAGTCGTGAAAGGATTAAGTAATCTTCAATAAATTATCGATAAATATGAAGCCCAAATCAAGTGATAACTTAAAATATATATTCATTGATTTTATCTTTTAATGATGTTTAGATAGAGAAAAGATATACACATGTAGAACATTAGCAAATAAGCACACAATAAAAGTTCATCAGAATGAAATCACATCTTTACAGGTGAATGTTGTGCCCAACACCTCTCAGAAAGATCTAGTGAACATATTTCATAATTTGTGATCAGGTTGATCTCCTAATTCAAATATCCTAACTGCAAAACAGAGCCAGATCAAAACTCTTTATTCATAAAAATATCTATAGCAGACAATAGAGTGTTTAAAACACGAGCATTCTCAGAATGAGACTGATTTTGTATTTGCTTTTCACAAAATAAGTAATAATTTAGACAGGCCTGAATATTTTTTAATACTATTTTTTGTAGTCAGTATCGACTTTTGGCTTTGGCCATGGCCATTTTTATCTACCTTACCCATATGGCCATTTTTACCATGGCCATTTCTTCCATGGCCATTATTACCTACACTCATTGTCAACATAGTCAATCAAACTGAAGTTCCTACTGCTACTAAATCGTAGGCTTGATGAATATTCAAAATATATACTAAATTGAAAATGTAGTAATTACTCAAAAGTCACCAATTGTGAGTTGTATATTTTATGGACACTTGAGTATTTACTCCATTTTTGATTTGGTATATATTTTGAATGTATATCAAATAGATGCTGGTATCACAGACTCCTGTTTGGTTGACAATGTCAGTTTCAGGTCATGGCTCGGAGATATACAGGTGGCCGCTATCATACACACATCCCCAGGTCTTTTAGTGAGGAAGACCAGGCTAGTTTTTCTCTTTTTTTTAATATAGTTTTTTATAATTTTAACTTCTTTCCCTTGTGGCGAGTTGTTTTAAATTATGAAGAAGTGGTAGAGGAAAACAATACATACATCATACATATACCAAGGCACTTCCTCCAATTTTGGGGGTTAGCTGACATCAACAAATGAAACAAAAACAAAAAAGGGGACCTCTACTCTCTACGTTCCTCCCAGCCTAACAAGGGACTCAACCGAGTTCAGCTGGTACTGCTAGGGTGCCACAGCCCACCCTTCCCCGTTATCCACCACAGATGAAGCTTCATAATGCTGAATCCCCTACTGCTGCTACCTCCGCGGTCATCTAAGGCATCGGAGGAAGCAGCAGGGCCTACCGGAACTGCGTCACAATCGCTCGCCATTCATTCCTATTTCTAGCACGCTCTCTTGCCTCTCTCACATCTATCCTCCTATCACCCAGAGCTTCCTTCACTCCATCCATCCAAACCTTGGCCTTCCTTTTGTACTTCTCCCATCAACTCTTGCATTCATCACCTCCTTTAGCAGACAGCCATTTTCCATTCTCTCACCATGGCCAAACTACCTCAACACATTCATATCCACTCTAGCTGCTAACTCATTTCTTACACCCGTTCTCACTCTCACCACTTCGTTCCAAACCCTATCTACTCGAGATACACCAGCCATACTCCTTAGACACTTCATCTCAAACGCATTCAGTTTCTGTCTCCATCACTTTCATTCCCCACAACTCCGATCCATACATCACAGTTGGTACATTTACTTTCTCATGTAGAACTCTCTTAACATTCATGCCCAACCCTCTATTTTTTACTACTCCCTTAACTGACCCCAACACTTTGCAACCTTCATTCACTCTCTGACGTACATCTGCTTCCACTCCACCATTTGCTGCAACAACAGACCCCAAGTACTTAAACTGATCCACCTCCTCAAGTTACTCTCCATTCAACCTTGCACCACCTTCCCTTCTCGTACATCTCATAAACTTACTCTTACCCACATTAACTCAACTTCCTTCTCTCACACACACTTCCAAATTCTGTCACTAATCGGCCAAGCTTCTCTTCTGTGTCTGCAACCAGTACAGTATCATCCGCAAACAACAACTGATTTACCTTCCATTCAAGGTCATTCTCGTCTACCAGTTTTAATGCTCGTCCAAGCACTCGAGCATTCACCTCTCTCACCACTCCATCAACATACAAGTTAAACAACCACGGCGACATCACACATCCCTGTCTCAGCCCCACTCTCACCGGAAACCCATCAGTCACTTCATTTCCTATCCTAACACATGCTCTACTACCTTTGTAGAAACTTTTCACTGCTTGCAACAACTTTCCACCAACTCCATATAACCTCATCACATTCCACATTGCTTCCCTATCAACGCTATCATATGCTTTCTCCAGATCCATAAATGCAACATACACCTCCTTACCTTTTGCTAAATATTTCTCGCATATCTGCCTTACTGTAAAAATCTGATTCATACAACCCCTACCTCTTCTAAAACCACCCTGTACTTCTAAGATTGCATTCTCTGTTTTATCCTTGATCCTATTAATCATTACTCTATCATACACTTTTCCAACTACACTTAACAAACTAATACCTCTTGAATTACAACACTCATGCACATCTCCCTTACCCTTATATAGTGGTACAATACATGCACAAACCCAATCTACTGGTACCATTGACAACACAAAGCACATATTAAACAATCTCACCAACCATTCAAGTACAGTCACACCCCCTTCCTTCAACATCTCAGCGCTCACACCATCCATACCAGACGCTTTTCCTACTCTCTTTTCATCTAGTGCTCTCCTCACTTCATCTATTGTAATCTCTCTCTCATTCTCATCTCACATCACTGGCACCTCAACACCTGCAACAGCAATTATATCTGCCTCCCTATTATCCTCAACATTCAGTAAACTTTCAAAATATTCTGTCCACCTTTTCCCTGCCTCCTCGCCTTTTAACAACCTTCCATTTCCATCTTTCACTGTCTCTTCAATTCTTGAGCCAGCCTTCCTTACTCTCTCCACTTCTTTCCAAAACTACTACTTATTCTCTTCATATGAATGACCCAATCCCTGACCCCACCTCAGGTCAGCTGCCCTCTTTGCCTCACGTACCTTGCGCTTTACTTCCACATTTTTCTCTATGTTTTTCATACTACTCTATACTATTACTCTGCAGCCATTCTTCAAAAGCCCTCTTTTTCTCTTCCACTTTTACCTTCACTCCACCATTCACTGCCCTTCCTCATGCTGCCTCCAACAACCTTCTTGCCACACACATCACTTGCAATCCCAACAGAATTTTCTTTTATTAACTTCCACTCCTCCTAAATTGCCAGTTTCTCTTACTTTCACTTCGTCATATGTATAATTTGGCAGTACAGTATATGGAAAGCGTCGTCTTGTAAACAAATTGTGAAACATTGTAAATATGTAATGCTTTTGATTTTTCAATCCAAGTCTATGAATCCTACTTAAATTTTTCTAACTGGTTTTCTTTTGGGTTAAACTATAAAATTGGTGCAATATCGGTCAGGACATTTAAATGCGCGTAATTGAATAAATCTTTTCTAATGCATTTTTTTTAGATTCCATATACTATTGGCAGAAACCTCTGTTAATGAAGTTAACTGATTTCAATAAAAAAAAAAAAAATCGCGCCTTGTGCCTTTTTTCATACCACAGATCACAGGAGCCTTCTTCCACCTGGTAGTTCAGAAAAACACTGATAGGTGGTGCTTCTGTCAAAAGTTATTTGTCCGAACAGAATACAGGATAAAGGGCTCAACGGCTTATGTTTTAAACCTTTGGTATTTATGTTCTATATTAGAATACGCTTAATAATCATAGTTCTTATTTTATTGATCATGTTAATCAAAGGTTAGGGTACATGCACATGTTTTGATATATTTATGTGATCATTGGAAATCGAAGCTAAGTCCATGTTTGAACAGATGCTAGAGTGCAAAGCTAAAACTCATCCCTTTGGTAAGTGTGTATTCACCCCTCTAAGTTTGTATAATTGATAATTAACGCTGAAATACTAGCCCACGGAGTTATTATGCGTAGCGAAACAGTCTGCTTGCCAGAACATATCACTGGGATAGTTTAAACGCAAGTGAAACGTGCATACGGCAGAGCAAAATTCTATAGATCATTATCTAATAAGTAGAAGGCATCCAAAAGTTAATGTAATTAATGCATGCATAGTTACTCACCATCGGTGCCCCAAAAGTAAACAGTGCACTTGGATAATGAAATGGTGTTTGCATTTTTTTTTTTTTTAAGGGGAACTGGACAAATATGTCCATGTCAAGACATCTCTGTCCCTTACGATTATAATTTATTTTTAGTCCAGTTTTCTTAATATCCATATTTGAGCATTTGGTGCACAATGACGGGTTGTAGACTTTATAACATTTATTTACACTGTAGAAACTTTAAAATAAAAATTATTTACAAGTGAGTAATAAAATTTCACATATACAGTTAACTTAAGATTTATAAATACAATAAGAAGGCAGTTTGTTCACAAGGATTGTGTTTGGACTTCTGTAACATTGCTGTGTCCATTGGAAGGTCGGCGCCCAACTGTTTCCACACAATTTCAGAAAATTAGATGTTGTAGGAACACTGGTGTGATGCAGCCAATTGCAGATTAAATTCAGTGTAGTGAGGATGTTCACATCTTGAATAGCAATGCTGCCATTGTTTATAACCTTCATTTACAAATCAGTAATTTGGGATATTTTGATATTGTAAATTGCTTGTTAGGGATTTCTAAGTACTTTGTTTTTACTGTTAAATCAAATTGCCTGTAACAGTGGTTCTTAACTTTTTTATTTCCATACCCCATGTACGAGCTGGTTTTTCCGTCCATGCACCCTATTTTATACATTTTTTTTTTTTTACCAATTTGGGTGAAAAAAATTACTCGAAATGCTATTCCAGTGTATTTGTGATGTTTCTATTTATCTTACATAAGTAAGACAATCAGGGACAGGCTGCTCAGTCTTGTAACCAAGTCGTGGTCAGATGTACCTACTGGATAACCAATCTTTTTTGTTATAACACTAGGAGAGTCTTGTGTTTACTAGGTTCAAGCAGTTACCAGACCTTGGAGTAGTTTCACTGATGATTTTACTCATCCTGATTCAGAGAGAAAATCATGTATATAATTTTTAGGCAAAATTTGGACCTATAATAGTATATGTACTTCGTTCATTTTATAATTTTAATTATTTCGGGTAGAATATGGTTATTTTAGCTAATTTGAGAAAAGTTAGGTACTTAGGATCCACATTAGACAGGCTTGCCATTTATTCTTGTGGGAAAAATTAGTTTTGTATGCACAAACTTGTCATTAGCAGCTGTTTTCATAAACTAAATAATCTCTGTACTATTGTATCAAGCGAAATTGTTAAAAAAAATTGATGGTAATTCGTAATTCAATATATAGTATGTCTCCTCAGATATTGTCTGGTCTGAACTAAGGTTTTCCATATTAGATAACTTAGCAGTAATAGATACTGTATTAAAAACAATAGATAAGAATTCTTTATCAGTAATGCACTCACTAACTGTAATGTAGATGTTTTGATCAATTTTGTGTCCAAACACGTAAGTGTTGTGCAAGTTGCACATAAATATTCACCCTTTTGAGAGGCATTGGAAGAAGGGATATGGTGGATGGAGGCTTGCTATTGGTTAGATTAATGTTGGTTTTGGGAGAGGAATCAAACCCAGTTCCTTTTATTTCTTATTTACTGACTTATTTTTTTTTTCTTTTCTAGGTCGTACATAATTTTTTGTGATGCCTCGAAGACGATTGATTAGAACGCAGATACCAAAGCCATTGGAAGAAACTGAAGAAAAACCTACCAATGGAGAAGAAAGCTATGCAACAGATAAAAATGAGCCCCTGCCAGCTGAAGGGAGCACAACCGCTGATATATCTCCAAGTGAACTTGAAACAGCATTACCTGAACCTCTTTCACAGATTAGCACCCCGAGGAGGAGAAGCAGGAGAACTGCGGCAGATGCCCTACCAGCAGAGGAGGAGAACAACTCTGAAACTGTGAAACCTAAGGAGATTGTCGATGAAAAGGTGCTTAAAACTCCAGTCATTCGGCTAACTAGAGTTTCACGGCGTACTTTGTCACCCCAAAAAGTTGATGTAGAGATAACATCTCAGGAGGGTGTGAATAACTCTGAAACTCCCGCGGCAAAAGTTAAAGAAACAGTAAGCGAAGAAGTCAAAGAGACAGTAACTGAAGAAGTCAAAGAAACAGTAACAGAAGTTAAAGAAACTGTACGAGGAAGAAAAGCAAGAGGATCGTCAAGAACACAGTCGCCAGGTAAAGCAGTTGGGAAGAGTGAGGACACTGATACCACAAGTAGGTTGGAGGATGTAGATGTAGAGAAGACTCAAGTGGAGACTGTTGTCCTTGATTCCAGTAGGGATGTAGAGGAGAAAGATGTGAAAGGAAGCGAGGATTCCACTATGAAAGACACAAAGAGCCCTCGGATTCTGAAGAGAAGAGGTTTGTGGAAAAGTCCAAAACCTGGAAAAAAGGAGCCTGAATTTGAAGCCAAAGATGTTACTGACTTGAAGATGGAAGAGGATGTAGAGCTGAAGGTTAATAGCACCCTTGATATAAAAGAAGAAAGTGGAAAAGAAACCTTTGTTACCCCAAAAGGCGAGTTAGTTGAGAAAGTAAATGTTGCAGAAGTCAAAGTTCCTGTGAATGTTGGAGAAGAGATGGATTGTGATTTTCAAGAAAAAAGAGAGTTATGTATCACAGATAAAGAAAATAAAAGTACTCCAGGTGTTGATAATGCTGTGAAAATGGAAGTGAAGCTAGAAATACCTTCACAAAGCCAAGATAATTTGAGTGACACTTCGGCAAAGACTACAAGGGGTAGGAGAATTCTCAGGAGGGTTGCAGATAAAGAAAATTCTGATACACCAGAGATTAAAAATACTGCTGATGAAGTGCAGTCTCATAGCACAGAAATTGTCAATGTTACTCCTTCAAGACAGGTAAAAGGCAAGAAAGGAATAACAGAAGTTGAAAGTAAAGGAACTATATACCCTGCAGAGACTAAAGGTCCCATTAAAATAGAGCCAGTTCCACAAAAGGCAGAGAATGTTGAAGATGATAAAACTGAGGCTAAAGTTTTTGCAAATAATGAAGTTAAAGAAGCACCCCGTAAGGTTATGAAAAAGTTAGCTGTCAAAAAACCTTTAGTCAAGGAACCTATTAAAGCTCCTATTTGCAACAGTTCAGTAGAAATGGAGACAGAACATTTATTAGAGGCACCTCCCTTGGTAAAGGCGAAAGGGGATGCTAGTGTAACACCAGATAGCAAGGAAGAGGTGAAAGTTCCACTGAAAAGTAAAATGAATACTGTAAAGGTAGTTGCAGTACAAAAGGCAGCTATTAAGAGAGATATACAAAAACCAGCTATCAAAAGAGGTGCAGTACAAAAGCCTGCTATCAAAATAGCTGCAGATAAAGAAATTATAGAGGTACCAAGTTCTGCCATTTCAGAGAAGATGGAAGTAGATGTGATGGAGTCCCCTGCCTCTGAAAAGGTCAAGGATGTTAGGGTAATGCCAGGACAAAAGAGAAAATTACTAAATGATGCTAACAAAGCAGCAGTACAAGATACACCAAAAAAAGCGAAAGTGACTGCCAAAGTAAGCAAAGAAACAGAACAAGATAAAATAAACAAAGAAACAGTACAAGATGAAATGAACAAAGATGTCATTGAAGATACAGCAAATAATGATGCTGTTGATGATACAGCAAATAAAGATGCTGTTGAAGATACAGCAAACAAAGATGCTGTTGAAGAAACAGCAAACATGGAACATGTTGAAGAAACGTGTGAAAGTACAACACAGAAAGAAACAAATGATACATGCGAGGTATCTGATGAAATTAACTTTGATGAATTCATTGAGGTTGATGGTGTTGATAACTTAGATGAAACAGCCAATGAAGATGATGTTCTTGATGATGAAAAAGACCAATGTTCTATTATTGGTGATGATGAAGAGTTAGATTATGAGGATCCAGATGAAAATGTAGATGACGATGTCAGTAGTCTGGATGCTGATGAATTACTTATTATAGAAGATGATGCAGAATACAGAAGTCTTTTTGATGAAGAAATAATGGCTCAAGAAGAAGCAAGAGCTCAAAACAAACAAGCAAAAGGTAAGGACCAAGAAAAGAAACGTGTCCTCCAAGGTGGAAAGACTGAAGAAAAGGGGAAAAAGGGCAATGATGATAAGAAGGACAGTAGCCAAACTAGGAGGAAAAGCCCTGAATCCAGAGATAAAAGAAATCGATCAAGAAGTAGAAGAAAGAGCCCGGAATCCAAGGGTAAGAAGATTTCTGAATCAAGGAGCAGGAAAAGTAGTCCGGACTCAAGAGGTAGACGGAGAAGTCCAGAGTCTAGAGATAGAAGAAAGTCCCCATCAGATTCTAGAGATAAAAGGAAGTCCCCATCAGATTCTAGAGATAAAAGAAAGTCCCCATCAGATTCTAGAGATAAAAGAAAGTCCCCATCAGATTCTAGAGATAAAAGGAAAAGTTCCCCTGATTCCAAAGACAAGAGTAAAATCAGCCAAGAAAACAAAAGTCGAAATGGTTTACATGAAAGCAGGAAAAAAAGCACTGACCAAGATAAGAAAAAGGATAGTCAGGGCAGAAGTGACAGAAAAAGGAGCAAGTCACCTTCAGAGGTGGGATGTGTTTTCTTCCCATGTTTTTTGATTGTGAATTCCATGTCTGATGAATATAATTTTCTTAAATAATCTTTGTAGGTAGATTACAAGTGTCTTATTTTTACAAACTGATAGCATTTTTATTTTTCTGTATTTAGGTTGACAGTAAAAAAGACAGTGTTGCTGGTAACAAACTTCAGATTCACCCCAAGTAAGTTGCTATAGTGGTTGACCACTTTTATCAGGTTTTCGCAGAGTATAGAATTACAGTAGTATCTTGGAAATGTTGAAAGTCTTGAAGTAAATTTCTCCAACACTTGTTAATAAGTGCATTTGGTTTTTTTATCTCAGGTGCTATATAACTGTGGATGCTTTACGTATATTTGGTCTCTTCTTCTTCTTCGTCTACATCTTTTCTTACTTCTATGTGGGGTCGATGTTTCTGGTCAGCTTTCTCCATCTACCTGTCCCACACCTCATCACCGGTTAATCCCTTTGATCGAAGGTCATCCTTGATACAGTCCATTCACCTTCGCTTTGGTCTCCCTCTCCTTCTCGTTCCCTGTACCTCCATTTTCATTACTCTCTTCCCAATATACTGTTCATCTCTTCTCATGACATGACCATACCACCTCAGTCTACTTTCTTGGATCTTATCTGTTAGTGTTCTAACACCTGTGGTACCCCTAATTACCTCATTCCGTATCTTATCTCTTCTTGTCACCCCATACATCCGTCTCAACATTCTCATCTCTGCCGCATCCATCTTCTCTTCTGTCTTCTTTATTGCCCACGTCTCCGCTCCATACATCATTGCCGGTCTCACAACTGTCCTGTGCACTTTACCTTTCCCCTATTCTCCTGTCGCATAGTACTCCACACACTTTTTTCCAATTCTTCCATCCTGCTTGTATTCTGTGGTTTATATCTGGCTTTGATTATTAAGTTTCATTTCAATGAAACTCCGGAGTGCTTCTCTTACGGTTTCCCTTGAATGAAAGATATCACATTTTCTTAACTTGCAAAAATTTCCCTCTAGGAAAGTACGAGTTAATCAGGAGGTTTGTAACCATCTGATTGTGGGTATGCTAGTTATTCCGTAACTGCAATACAAACCACGCTATTTATTAGGGGTTATACTTTCGACGGAGCTGAAATGATGAGCCATTAAAATTTAGCGAGCGTTAACTACCCACACCGCTAGTTAGCGGGGTGGGGGGGTTAGCTTGCTACCACTCCCGTTCACACACCTGTGATTTAGTCACCTCACTTTTGGCTCGGATCGAGAGCGGTTGTTTCCTCTCACCCTCCTCGCCTATTCTGGACTGCCATTAATTTTTGTCTTTTTCTTACACGTGTGTATATATATATGAAAACATTCTTAATGTTGATGTACTGTATATGTGTATAGAAAGTGATAAGTTGCCTTATCAGTGTTTGTGCTGTGTGTGTAATACAGTACATATACGACAACGACACTTGCGCACATTAGCAAGGCCAGCACAGTTGCACTTCGTGGGGAACGACCTATCCCTCTCTGGTCCATCGGTCTTCCCATTGGCATACAGTATAACCGTTAACTCGGCCGCCGCAGGGGAATCGTCATCGCCTGGACCCTCTTCATTCAACTATTGTCTTCGCCTTTTCCTTTTTCCTACCGGAAACATGGATTTCTGAGCCAAGGGAATGTGGCCTCTCGCAGATTGACTACGTTCTTTCTCTTCTGGAGGTCGTTCACCTTTACAACAACAGTGTACTATTGGGGAAGCTCCTTTCCCGTGGCCGGGTTAGGTTGCTCTTCTGATGGTCTCAATTATTTTTAGTGAAAATATAATTGTATTTTAACTTTTCAGCTTTTCTCCGTGGGGAACACTTCCCTTCTGGGGATCAGTGGTTCTCACTATTAGTGAATATTCTTAGCTGATTTAAATAATTGTAATTCTGTTTTTATTACAGTTACTCCGCTCCCACCTTCTCCCGCGGATGTCAACTGGGGAAGGAAGGGCGCAATTCTTAATTTTATCTTGTTCCCTCGGGGTTCCTCTTCGGAGTTCCTTCCCAAGGAATTTGTTAAATAATTAATTTTTTTGTCAGCGCAATACTTACTTTATGTTGTACCCTCGGGGTTCCTCTTCGGAGTTCCTCCCTTGGGAATTTCTCTTAAATAATTAATATTATTTTTTCCCAGTTGACTATGCAGTTTTTCTTCGTTCGACTAAGAGTGCCGACGAAGCAGAGCTGTTCTGTTCATTCGTGGGGAATTTGCTGTCACTGCCGTCCCTGAGAGGACGTCGTCATGGGCGTCATCCCTTCTCTTAAAAGTACTCCCGTGACAACATGACCAGCACTTAGATCATCTTAAAACGCTAATTGAGGTTCGCCTCCAGGGGTTGGACAACTTCTCTTCCAAGGGAAGTTTCCTCTCCAGGTGTGAGGTTGTTTCTCCCTTCAGAGGGAGAACTTCCCACATTTTAATAAATTCAACGTCTCAGACTGATGTTGCTGCCTTCGCCCAGACTTCTCTCCCCCCCTTGCTGAGTTTCTCTTCCTTCAGGGCCGGAGCACGGTCTTGGCAGGTCTCTTCTACGAAGTGCTTACCCCTCTCATTCGTGGAGAGGCCACTCATAGACTCTCTTTGGAGGATTGCTATTGGTAAAGGTCAGCTTGCTGATCCACCGGCTCTCAATGGGCATCTTCTAGTGTCTTACGAAATGTTTGCCTCTCGTGTTCGCGAGAGAGGCCACTCATAGAGACTCCTCTTCGGAGGATCGCTACTGTTAAAGGTCAGCTTGCTGATTCACTGATTGAGGGCCGTCTTCTAGTCTCTTCTACGAAGTGTTCACCTCTCTCGTTTGCGAGAGAGGCCACTCAGAGATTCCTCTTCGGAGGATCGCTAGTGTTAAAGGTCAGCTTGTTGATCCACCGGCCCTCATGGGCGTCATCACGGGTGTTTTCAAGTCTCTTCTATAGAGACACCTTTTTGGAGGATCAAGCAAACCTACCAGGACATACAGATTTACCAGCTCAACCTTGCGCTGCAACGTAGTCCTTTGGACTTCGGTCCTCGACTCTTAACGCGGACCTTTTTACAGTCCCCATCGGTGGATGCTCCTGATAGTCCTGCCAGCTGACCTACCGATCTACCAGCGCAACCGTGCGCTGCAACGTAGTCCTTTGGACTTCGGTCCTGGTCTCTAACGGGGGCCTTTTTACGGTCCCATCGGTGGATGCTCGCCCTTCCAAAGGGCACATCCCAGTTCCTGATCGTCCTGCCAGCTGACCTGCCAACCTACGAACACTACCTTCGCGCACGCACCAACAATCTTCCGTGCGCGCGAGCCCTCCGACAGTCATCCGTTCGCGCACCCTCTGACAGTCTTTCGTTTGCGCGCCCTCTGACAGTCAACGCTTCGGCGCATTTTAGTGAGAATGCACAAAACTACAGAGTGCCTTACTGAGCGCCAGCGCTCTTCCGCACTTTCTTGCGCCCTTCTGTGCAGTTACGGTCTCAGATCCAATGCGCCAGCTCTTGCCAAAGAGTCAGGGCTCGCAGATCCAATGCACCAGCTCTTGTCCAAGAGCCAGCACTTGCCTGCTCTCCAGGCAGAAATTGAGCACCAGCATCATCCTGTATGCCATCGCTCCAGTACTCTCCTACACACTGGCGCAATAGGCAGTAGAAAGGATTAAAACTTTTTGGACAGGTCACCATTGCCCCATTCCTCACCGCAGACACACAAACATTGCCACCGGGAAAGAGGAATAAGGCTTCACAGAAGAATTCAAGATCCCGAAGATTCCATCCTACAAGGGGAATCGAAATGGGGAATCCTTGGTCCCTGTCTGTTCTGAACTTTCTTTTTTCCTTGACAGACCACCGTCAGCAAACAGAAAAGCATCAACAGTCTGATCTCTAGATCACTTTTTGCTGATGGCTAGTTCACAGTTTACTGATCGCTAGGTCGCCGATCACCGGATCGCCAATTGCTAGCTCAATGCTGATCTTTGACCTCAAGTCCCTCCAATGACTAACGATCTCCAATTGCCAGCGTTTTCAATCACTGATTGCTAGTCAATAACCAGTCATCAGCTTGCTGATTACTAGATCACGGATGGGCAGCTCATTTTTCTTCGATCATTGAACTAGCTCGCTGATCTCTGACCAGCCCATCTTCAGCTTGCTCATCTCTGACCAACCAGGGGGACCATAAACAGCTTGCTGATCTCTTAATTCGCCATCGGCTCACAGACTGCCGATTCGTCGGTCATCGGCGATTTGCCAGCAGTTCATGACTCGAACTTACTAGTCAACCTCTTCATACAACCTTTGATGCCTCAGTGCTTGGCTTAATGTCTAAATCCTATATTCAATTCAATTCAACTCTTCATACAACATTCGTCATCACACTAAAGTGATCGGCAAACGCTTGAAAACCCTCTTCAACGGCTTGTCGACAGGGAACTACTTGCAAGCACTCTCCAACTGCTCTAGTCAACCTCTTCATACAACCTTTGATGCCCCAGTGCTTGGCTTAATGCCTAAATCCTATATTCAATTCAATTCAACTCTTCATACAACATTCGTCATCTCACTAAAGTGATCGGCAAACGTTCGAAAACCCTCATCAACGGCTTGTCGACAGAGAACTACTTGCGAGCACTCTCCAACTGCACAGTAACCACGATACCCAACAGTTAACCGTTGATTAACATTCGCCAGATTGATTCTATTCTAAGGAAGAGCATCAATCCCATCAGGGCGCATAGTAAGGCTAAGCGTTTCCTTCCTTCTGTTAGTTAAAGGAATTCTCTCTCAGAGAAGAATTTTTATACTGAGTATCGCGCCTGATCCTTTACGACACGAGTCAAGACTCCAGCGTCAATAATCTTCCATGCAAAAGGATCCGCAAGGAGCTGTCCCCTTGGGTTGATGTCCACACCATGTTGGAGTTCGAACAAGGGCTAAGATCTCGGGTCTTCATTAGGACACTTACTCCCAGGTCCAAACCATCCATATAGGAAGGTTGGAAGATTCAGTCTAGACAAACATGAAACACCATTTCAAGGCACTGTGCTTCAATCTTTCCACTACACCCATCCTGGTCTCACAGGATCGGCTTCTGTCTCTGGTCGACTGACTGACTTGACTTCAGCAGACTCAGTGGCAACCTTTCATTAACACTGGAACTTCTGAAGTCTTTTTACCAAGATCCAGTGATCAGTGTAAACCTACGTAACCTACCGACTTCCCTCCCAGAAGACTGGTGTAACTGGGAATGATTCTAGACACCAGTCTCCACAAAACCTTCTCGGAACGAGAGCGACTCCCATTCCAAGAGACTTGAGTCGGAAAAAGAAGAGAAGAGGGACCATAGTGCTGTACCACACAACCTCAGCCCTCTGGACAGAGCCCGAAAGTACCTTTACTTTAATCTCTTAAAAGATGAAGGCCAACTTTCTGGTCCTTCAGCTGCCTTATCGGTTCCTAATAAACCACTCAGTGATGTGATGGACAACACACCACATAGAGACTCGCATCGACAAGCAAGAAGGAACTTGGTCGTAGCCTCTTCCTACCTAACAGTATAAACTAACATGGGCCAAAGTCCGTTCGGTACCACTATCAGCCCGCTTCATTCTTGACTGGAAGAACGAGCTCGCAGACAGTCTGTGCACAGCATCTCAGATAAGGTATACCGAATGTATTTTGGATCGCCATGTAGCCGACAGAGTCCCGACTTTACGAGGTCCTCCAACTAGGGGTCTGTTCGCAACGCTCCTGAATCTCAGGCTGCTTTTGCTCCCCACCCCAAGGCTCTCGGGCAACAACGGTGGGTACAACAATGACGTTTACGTCTCGTCCCTGTTTTATCTGGAGAAGGGCACTCAAGAAGGCTAGAACATCGGTCAACCTCTCAAGGATTCTCCTTGCTCCGCTATGCATTATGCAGAGCGGTTTCCAAACCTTTGCAGCTCCTGATAGTCTCCAAGAGAACCCTCTCCACATCACAGACAACCTACTTTGACACCTACCACAAGCTATAGCTTTGCTATGATTGTACTCCTGGAAACTACCCAATACCTCTTTGCGAAAAGGTTGTCTAGATATCTGAGGAATTCCTCAGCATCAGTCTACCAGGCAGTATAACATCTTGTGTGGTTGGTGTCGTGTGAAAGTGTGCCTCCACTCGATACCACGATTCCAGCAATAGCGGAATCCTCGAGTACATACAAGAGGAAAAGACCCCCTATTCAGTTTTGACAGGTATGATCACTCAACCTTGATCCTTAACCTTCAAACTGAAAGAAAGGGACACCCTGTCATCGATAGATTTTTCCTAACTCATACGGACTTACAACTTGCCTTTCCCCAGTCTGAATTTAGACCTTCCTCTCGGAACATGGTTCAAATTCCCCGATCCCTAGTGAAATGTTCCACTTCACCAGGCAACAAATTTTCTCCTGATTTAAGAACACAATGTTCCTACACACTCGGACAGCAACTATACGAATCAAGGAACTTCATGGTCTCTCTTTCGACATATCCCATTATTGAGAAGGCGAAAGACAAGGTTCAGTTTCGTCCCTGAGTATGTCACGACAAGCGTTGCCTGGCCCATTTTTCCATCACTTCAGACTTAAGTTCTCAAAGGGAAGCGTCCTTGTCTGACTCTTTCTAGTCTTCGCTCATTGAGGAGGCCCTGAGTAGTCTCAGACCCAGGGAGGATTCCATCCTTTCTATGTATGGCCAACAAAAGGCTATAACACCTAAATCCTTGGTACTACAGGCCTTCTAAGGGTCAAGCAGCCTATTCGAGAATGACTAAACAGGACTGCAGTAACAGACAACAAGATGTCTAATGAAAAAACCCTTTCCTCTCGAACAGGCTGACATAAGGCTTTTTATGGTTTATATAGGAAATGTCTGTTTTAATGTTGGTTTCTAAAATATTTTATTTTTATTACTTTTTAAATCATTTACATATTTCCTTATTTCCTTTCTTCACTGGGCTATTTTTCCCTGTTGGAGCCCATGGGCTTAAAACATTTTTCTTTTTTTCAACTAGGGTTGTAGCTTACGGAGTAATAATAATAATAAAGGACAAGAAAGGCTCCAAGTCTTCCTGTTTAGAGAAAAAGCAGCTCGGAACTGAACACTGGACAATCTCCGTGATATGTTCAGGGTATCGCGTCCCTTCAAGACCCCAGCATCATCGAGCTCCTGTGCGAAGGGATACGCAAAGGAGCTGGCTCTTCTGGCGTAAGTCCCCACCACGTTCAAGAAGGTCAGACAAGCAATAAGATCACTGGACTTCATTTGCACGCTGGAGCTAGAAGACGCATAGTTCCAGATCCCAATCCATCTGTCTTCAAGGAAGTATGTGAGATTCAGTCTAGACAACAAGAAATACCAGTTCATGGTGCTGTGCTTCAGTCTCTCCTCAAGCACCTAAGATCCTTATGAAAGTGTTCGCCCTAGTTTCATCCTGGGATCATAAAATTGGTACCCGACTCCTACGTTTCCTGGACAACTGGCTGATTCTAGCAGACTCTGTGGCAACCCTTCGTCAGCACGCAGACAAACTTCTGAGGCTTTGCTAAGATCTGGGGACCATGGTAATCCTCAAGTCATTCCTGCTTCCCACTCAGACTGGCATACCGAGGAATGATAATAGACACCAACCTCCACAAAGCCTTCCCATCAGATGACAGGGTAGTGAGGCTGAGGAATGTTGCAAGACCTTTTTTCAGACAGCTCCAGGGGTGACTGTCTCCTCGTACACTCATTATCTCTTGACCCGTGTAGTTCCCAATGGCCACCTCAGGATACAATCCCTCCAATGGCAACTAAAGCCCAACGGGAATCAGGCCTTCGATTCCCTGGACGTTCTGATCCCCATAGGACCAGAGGAAAGGACAGACCTCGAGTGGTGGGTGACAGACTAGTACCTGCTGAAGGGTATTGATCTTCTCGTCCTTCCCCTGGACTTTATGCTGTTGTCTGGCGCATCAAAAGCAGGGGGGGGGGGGGGGGCATGTGCTGTATCACATGACCTCAGGCCTTTGGTCAGCGTTCAAAAAGTACCTTCACATAAATCTCTTAGATGAAGGCAGTCTGCCTGGCTCTTCAAAAGTTCCATCAGTTCCTGGTGGGTTACTCAGTGGTGGTAATGAGTGACAACACCACAGTAGTAGCTTACATCAACAAGCAAGGAGGTACTTTTTCGCAGACCCTATCTCTTCTGGCAGTAAAGATTCTGAGATGGGCAGAAGTCCTTTTGGTTTCACTATCAGCTTGCTTCATTTCTGGCACCAGGGATGTGCTCGGCGACAATTTGCCTGGTCATTGACCATGCTCTGAATCCTGATTCTCCTCTAACACGTCAACCCAGAGCGCATGATGTTGGGCATAGCCATGTCCCTGACCTTATAAAAACCTACTCTGTGACACAGGTTCTGCAAGTGTCCGTGTGGAGACTTCAAACGATTTTCATCGCTCATCACCTGCAAGACTTGACCAACAGGACTTGGTACGTTCTTTGTCAGTCCTGTGGTCTTTGCACAAGAGCTGCTTTAATATCTCCGTCTCCTTATGGGACAATTAGCATAGGGTTGAGGACATTGGTTACCCAGTGTCAGTCTGAGTGAATGAAAAGGAATGTCTGGCTCTTCTCCTTTCTTCATCCTCCCCTCTTGGGAAAATCAGCATCCTGGATCTTCTGCACAAGCTGGCCTCAACCACTGCAGGTAAACCCTTGCTCCCTTGTGTAACTTAGTATTGTTCCAATACTGTTTCATCCCCATACCCTGGGTAGGTGGTATTGGAATGTCTGGGTCAACTCAATTATTTCCTACAGACTCGGAATAACTTTTACCTTGATTGACAGTCGCATTGCTAGTAACTCAACACATGGCTTGTGTAGGCTGCAGACCATGCTTAGCAGGTTTAGCAAGGTGTTGGGGTCTCCTTATCTATACACTAGGAGTACGGAGTACCCTGGGTAAGGCCAAGAGTCAGATTGCCAGGGACATCGGCTCTTTTAATGGGTGAGTCATCCCTATAAGTGTTGGCTTGTATTCCAGTTACGGAACAAATTACAAATTTAGAAATAATTTTTTTCCCCCAATTATGCAAACTATTGCTATTTATACATACTTGCCTGCCAACCCTGTTCGCTTTCTTAAGTCATACCTCCAAGCAAATTGAAGCACAGTCACGTGTGATTCGGAGATGTAGCTGTCTCCCCCCCCCCACTAAATTCTATAGGCTCGTCCTCTCAGCTTTGGCAAAAATAATACCCCTATAAATAGCCAAGGTTTACATCATTAAAAAAATACAAATTTCCTAATTTATAATTTTTTCTAGGTATAATTTTACTTTTTCAATATTTAACTTAGCCGGTGATTATATAGCTGCAACTCTGTTGCCCGACAGACAACTCTACGGTAAAAACTCGCCAGCGATCGCTACACAGGTTGCGGGTGTGCCCAACAGCGCCATCTGTCGTCCAGATACCCAGTACTCAATGTAAACAAAGACTCAATTTTCTCTCTGTCGAGCTATCGACAAGACGTACTTACTCGCTGTTGCTAAACTGGAGTTTTTTCCACAACTAATTGGTGAAGTACTTCATTCTAGTTTTGAGCTTTCGTTGTGCAGGGTTTCTCTTCACACAAATCCTTGAACTCTTTTTGATAACGGATTCTTTGTTGATGACTTTTTGATAGTTTTTGAATTTCCCTTTGACCAATTCAAAATGGCTGACCCTTCACAAGTCCCAAAATTTAGGAAGTGCAATGCTAGGGACTGTTCAAGGCGTCTTCCCAAGGCTTCTATCGACCCTCACACTGTTTGTTCCAATTGTCGGGATAAAACCTGTCAATTGGAAGATCGGTGTGAGGAGTGCGTTGGGCTTTCGGAATTCGATTTTATCGAATTCCAAAAGTATACACGTAGGCTAGAGAGAGATAGAGTTAGGAGAAGTTCTTCTCGTTCTATTGATATATCCTCTCCTCATGCCCCACAACCTATTCCTTCCCCTGTAGTGGTTGCTCCTAACCCCCCTCCTGGCACTCAGGAACCTTCGATGGCTGATATGATGCGTGCCATCCAGGCTCTGGGTGAGAGAGTTGAGTCCCTTGCTAGTGACCGTAATCAGCTCATGGCGGATGTGAAGGAGTTTAAGTGCAAAAGTGCAGTGGGAAGTGCTAAAGTGCCGAGTGATAGTGTTGTGGATAGTGTTGCGCTTGAGGGTTCGTCTGTTCGTGCCTGTCGTCCTCCTAGTCCGGGACCTCTTGCAAGCTCCCAAGTCCAGGGGAGAAGCAATGTCGTACGACGCATGGGTTCGAGAGGCTTTAATCAGCGAACAGACGTTCCCTTCGTGGTATCGGGCGTATCTACCCAAGATCGCTCCTACCTAACTAAGACGAGAGAGCCCATTTATACCTCGTCTTCGGAAGGTGTTTCTCGCAAGAAACCCTGGACCAAGGTATCACGACCGCTTAAACGCAAGTCGGTCCCTTCAGCGCAAGTCCAACGGCCCGGTTGTAGCCACTGGGTCAGTTCGGACTCGCTGCCGTCATCCGATGACTGCTCACCGCCTAAGAGAGGCAAAGCGGTACCGCTTCAGACAGTAACACCGTCTGTCGCCGCACCTGCTCCTGTAGACCCTAAGTGGTCTCTACTGCAAGACATGCAGTCTAAACTGACGTCTCTAATGCAGGACTTTCGTGCGGAGAAGGTTGCTGCCGCACCAGCTAGTGCAGTACCTAGCCTACAACCTTCCACACGATCTGTTGTGCGTCCTGTGGACGCTGAGGTAACCTTCTCACGCACACCAGTTGAGAGAGTTCCGCCACCCATGCGTTCCAGTGTGATCTGCCAGCCGCATGTTGACGTTAAGCGACGCACGGAGGTCTCCGTTGACGTTCGGGAGGTTCACCAACCGTCAGAGTTGCTTTGTTTTGACGCGGTGCGTCAACCTCCGCAACCCAGTGTGGTTTCCACTGCGCACCCACATCAGTACAGACAGTCTGGAGTAGACGCTGTGCATCCCCGCGCTGCCATGGTTGTTGCCAGTTCACAGACTGGGCAGCAGTTCCATGACGTTGCGTCCGGCTCAGTCACGCATGCACCCGTGCGACCGGACTCAGCGAACCAGCCGTTACCCACTCCGTTGCCGTTTCCTCATCAGTTATCGGATGAGAGACTTTCTGATGATGGTGTTGCTGCACACATAGATGAACCACAATCAGAATTGGACGAGCCTAAGTCTACTCAACCCTCTTTGGACTTTAGGAAAGTTTTGGCCATTTTCAAAGAGATGTTTCCTGACCAGTTTGTTTCTGTGGCTCCTCGTTCTCCTCCGTCAGAGTTTGTGTTAGGCATGCCGTCTACCACTCCTGCCTTTACTAGACTCGTCCTCGCACGCTCGTCCAAGAGAGCTTTGCGGGTGATAGGAGAATAGTTGCAGTCCAAGAAGAGTTTAGGGAAGACAGCCTTTACGTTTCCCCCTGCTAGACTCTCTTCTAGATCGAGCGTCTGGTATGCCACGGGAGAAGTTCCCGGCTTGGGAGTTCTTGCCTCTGCCCAGGGCGACTTCTCAAGCCTCGTAGACTCTCCCCGCCGCCTTGCCATGAGACGCTCAAAGATATGTTGGTCATCTTCGGACCTGGACCACCTTTTGAAAGGAATCTTTAGGGCCTTCGAAGTTTTTAACTTCTTAGACTGGTGTCTAGGAGCCCTAAGCAGAAAGATATCTCCGACAGAGAAAGAGACTTCCTTGCTCATTATGTCCTGCATGGACAAGGCCATACGTGATGGGTCTAATGAGCTTGCTGCATCATTTGTGTCCGGAGTCCTTAAAAAGCGTGAAAACCTATGCTCATTCCTTTCAGCTGGAGTTACACCGTGCCAGAGATCCGAGCTTCTTTTTGCTCCTCTTTCCAAGTGCCTTTTTCCAGAAGACCTGATTAAGGAAATAGCCGCTTCATTGATACAGAAGGACACTCACGATCTTGTTGCGTCCTCCGCTCGCAAAGCTACCCCTTTGCCTACCTTGTCAGCTAGACCAAGGATGGACACTCCAGCGTCCCGTTTTATTCCGCCCTTTCGTGGCAGAGCCTCCAGCAGAGGAGGTGCTCGTGCCGAAGGGAAACGAGGAAAGAAGAAAGGAACCAAGTCCTTTAAGGGCAGAGTCTGACTGCCCGCTTCTTAAGACAGCAGTGGGAGCCAGACTCAAGAACTTCTGGCAGACCTGGGAAGAGAGAGGCGCAGATGCACAATCTGTAAAGTTGCTCAGAGAGGGGTACAAGATCCCGTTTGTACGGAAACCCCCTCTAGCAACGTCTCCCATCGATCTCTCTCCCAGGTACAGAGAGGAAGACAAGAGACGAGCCTTGAAACAGGAGGTGTCTCTTTTACTAGAGAAGGGAGCGGTGGTCAGAGTCTCGGACCTTCAATCTCCGGGATTCTACAACCGACTCTTCTTGGTGTCAAAGAAGACAGGAGGGTGGAGGCCGGTGCTAGACGTCAGTGCTCTGAATGTCTTTGTCACAAAGCAGACGTTCTCCATGGAGACCACAAAGTCAGTCTTAGCAGCGGTCAGAAGGGAAGACTGGATGGTCTCTTTAGACCTAAGGGACGCCTACTTCCACGTCCCCATCCATCCGGACTCCCAACCTTTTCTGAGATTCATTTTCGAAAAGGTTGTCTACCAGTTTCAAGCCCTGTGCTTTGGCCTAAGCACAGCTCCTCTTGTGTTTACGAGGCTGATGAGGAATGTAGCCAAATTCCTTCATTTAGCGGACATCCGAGCCTCCCTCTATTTGGACGACTGGCTTCTCAGAGCTTCTTCCAGTCGTCGCTGTCTGAAGGATCTAAAGTGGACTCTAGATCTGACCAAGGAATTGGGTCTCCTTGTCAATATGGAAAAGTCACAACTGGTCGCATCCCAAACTATTGTGTATTTAGGGATGGAGATTCACAGTCTAGTTTTTCGGGCTTTTCCGTCGGCCCCCAGAACAAGCCAAGCCCAGTTATGCATCCAGAACATGCTGTAAAAGGAACGATGTTCTGTCAGGAAGTGGATGAGTCTGATAGGGACGCTATCATCCCTGGAACAGTTTGTTTCATTAGGAAGACTACACCTCCGTCCTCTTCAATACCACCTAGCATTTCACTGGAAAAAGGACAAGACGCTAGAAGCGGTCTCGATCCCCATTTCCGAGAAGATGAAGTCTTGCCTGACTTGGTGGAAGGACAGTATCAGCCTGAGAGAGGGTCTTCCCCTGGCTGTTCAGACTCCCAACCACGTTCTCTTCTCGGACGCATCGGACGTAGGCTGGGGCGCGACATTAGACGGTCGGGAATGTTCGGGACTATGGAACTCGAGTCAAAGGATAATGCATATCAACTGCAAGGAGCTACTGGCAGTACATCTGGCCTTGAAAAGCTTCAGGTCTCTCCTTCAAGGCAAAGTGGTGGAAGTGAACTCGGACAACACCACTGCCTTGGCGTACATCTCCAAGCAAGGAGGGACCCACTCACTGACGTTGTACGAGATCGCAAGGGACCTGCTCATCTGGTCAAAAGGTCAAAACATATCACTAGTAACGAGGTTCATCCAAGGCAACTTGAATGTCATGGCAGATTGTCTCAGTCGGAAGGGGCAAGTAATTCCAACAGAATGGACCCTCCACAAGGATGTATGCAAGAGACTTTGGCCACTTGGGGCCAACCAACCATAGATCTCTTTGCAACCTCGATGACCAAGAGGCTCCCAATATATTGCTCACCAATCCCAGACCCAGAAGCAATACACATAGATGCCTTTCTCCTAGATAGGTCGCATCTAGATCTATACGCATTCCCACCGTTCAAGATTGTCAACAAGGTACTGCAGAAGTTCGCCTCTCACGAAGGGACAAGGTTGACGCTAGTTGCTCCCCTCTGGCCCGCGAGAGAATGGTTCACCGAGGTACTTCGATGGCTAGTAGACGTTCCCAGAAGTCTTCCTCTAAGGGTGGACCTTCTACGTCAGCCACACGTAAAGAAGGTACATCAAAGCCTCCACGCTCTTCGTCTGACTGCCTTCAGACTATCGAAAGACTCGAGAGCTAGAGGCTTTTCGAAGGAGGCAGCCAGTGCGATTGCTAGAGCAAGGAGAACATCCACCCAGAGTCTACCAATCGAAGTGGGAAGTCTTCCGAAACTGGTGCAAGTCAGTATCTGTATCCTCGACCAGTACCTCTGTAGCTCAGATAGCTGACTTTCTCTTATACCTGAGAAAAGAACGATCACTTTGCTCCCACTATCAAGGGCTACAGAAGCATGTTGGCATCGGTCTTCCGGCATAGAGGCTTAGATCTTTCCAACAATAAAGATCTACAGGACCTCCTTAAGTCTTTTGAGACCACGAAGGAGCGTCGTTTGGTTACACCTGGTTGGAATTTAGACGTGGTACTAAGATTCCTCATGTCAGACAGGTTTGAGCCGCTACATTCAGCCTCCCTGAAAGATCTCACCTTAAAGACACTTTTCCTGGTATGCTTAGCCACAGCTAAAAGAGTCTGTGAGATTCATGCCTTCAGCAAGAACATCGGATTTTCGTCAGAAAAAGCTACATGTTCTCTACAACTTGGTTTTCTAGCCAAAAACGAGCTACCTTCTCGACCTTGGCCGAAATCGTTCGATATTCCCAGCTTATCGAATATGGTAGGCAATGAACTAGAAAGAGTCTTATGCCCTGTGAGAGCTCTTAAGTTCTATTTAAAACGAACTAAACCTTTACGAGGCCTATCTGAAGCTTTATGGTGTTCAGTTAAGAAACCATCTTTGCCTATGTCAAAGAATGCTTTATCCTATTTTATCAGACTGTTAATACGAGAAGCTCATTCCCATCTGAATGAGGAAGACCAAGCATTGCTGAAGGTAAGGACACACGAAGTTAGAGCTGTCGCAACTTCCGTGGCCTTTAAGCAAAATAGATCTCTGCGAAGTATAATGGACGCAACCTATTGGAGAAGCAAGTCAGTGTTTGCGTCTTTTTATCTAAAGGATGTCCAGTCTCTTTATGAGGACTGCTACACACTGGGACCATTCGTAGCAGCGAGTGCAGTAGTGGGTGAGGGCTCAACCACTACAATTCCCTAATTCCATACCCTTTTAATCTTTCTCTTGAAATGTTTTTATTGTTGTTTTTTGGGTTGTCCGGAAGGCTAAGAAGCCTTTCGCATCCTGGTTGATTTGGCGGGTGGTCAAAGTCATTTCTTGAGAGCGCCTAGATTAGGGGTTTTGATGAGGTCCTGTTGTATGGGTTGCAACCCTTGATACTTCAGATCCTAGGGGTCGATCAGCATCCTAAGAGGATCGTGAGGCTCCGTAAGGAAGACGTACTTAAAAGGCAGAGTAATTGTTCAAGTCGACTTCCTTACCAGGTACCTATTTATTTTGTTTTTGTTATTTTGATAACTTCTAAAATGAAATAAAAACTCTTAGCTCATAAAAGTGTAAACATATATTGCTGGTCTCTACCCACCCTGGGTGTGAATCAGCTATATAATCACCGGCTAAGTTAAATATTGAAAAATGTTATTTTGATAATAAAATAAATTTTTGAATATACTTACCCGGTGATTATAAATTAAAGGACCCTCCCTTCCTCCCCAATAGAGATGCAGTGGGACGAGGAGAAAATTGAGTCTTTGTTTACATTGAGTACTGGGTATCTGGACGACAGATGGCGCTGTTGGGCACACCCGCAACCTGTGTAGCGATCGCTGGCGAGTTTTTACCATAGAGTTGTCTGTCGGGCAACAGAGTTGCAGCTATATAATCACCGGGTAAGTATATTAAAAAATTTATTTTATTATCAAAATAACATTTATCAAATAAGTGAGTACCTATTTCTTTTCCATGAAGTACACAACATGACAATTTCTTTAAAGGCTAAAATTGTCATCAATATTTGAAAGAGATGCTTAACTGGATCACAGATTGTCAGTTGATTCTTCCTAAGTTAAAGAAAAAATGTAATAGAATGGACAAGGTTTTCCAGTTGGCAAGATTCATGGTGAACAAGGTCCTCAATTTGGATTGCAATAGGTTTTTTAATAGAGCTATTTGTTTACTTTTTCAACTTTTTTTTTTTTTCCCCCACTAAGATTCAGACCCAAGATCAAGCTATTCCAATCTGATTTTGTTGTTTCTAGTCTATATGAACAATGCACAATTCACAATGGTTTTCCTGATGTTCTAGCTCTAATTAATAAATTTTTCCAACTGTACACAATTACAATCTCTGCTGTTCGTTTGCTCATCCTTTGCACTGGGTGTATGAACAATATATAGAATTTTTTTTTTTTTTTTGTATGAGATATGAAACAGCTGGAAGACTGCATGTTGGTTGTAAACTAACAAAGCCTGTTGGTGAAATGGTTGGGTAGAAGACTTGCCTTGCTAAAAATAATGGATACTTTTGATATTTTTTAATGGATGTCAAGCTCCACTTTTTAGTGTTGAATATGCCAAAGGTTGGCCATCCCTGTTGTTAACACACACACACACACATATACATATTCATTGATGTTGCCAAGTTAAGATTTTAATTTACTGTACCATATTAAGTAGAATTATATTACAATACATTCTCTGCAATAGTACAGTTTACTGTACATTTAAAGTACATTTGCTGCTCTTATGTGAATGTATAACAGGAAAGAACTTCTGCATCCTTAGAGTTTATTCTGCCTATTATCCACTAGATTGCTTAACTAAAGGCCCTCGAGAATAGGTGAATTGAGTTTTTTCCTGTATAATTTGTTCTTTTGTTAAGTAGCTAGACACTTTTAGTAAAAATGTACTCTTAAAAATGTAGTAATGAGGTGGAAATTAAAATCCCAGTTTGATGTTTAATGTTGTTCATCATTTTCAGGACTAATGTCAAGAAAGGCGACCTTTTCCGTCGGGTAGTGTTTTTGGCAAATTCCCTCTATAAAAGACAGTTGAAGGGCGTGGAGAATAATTATGTAAGCATATTTTTTTATAGACACTGTATTTAATGTTTCAATTTTATTGGTTTATACAATTATAATTATTATCATGTTGAAGTGGCTTTGCAGAAATTCATGTTAAATTTGTACTTAGATGCCTTTTTATGATAACAGTTACTGTTGAATTCGTCTTACTCTTTTTAGGTGAAGGTGATATATGAAGACAGCCTAAGTTCTGGAACATTGCTTCACATAATACAGAAGCACAGAAAAGATTATGGAAAGAATACTTTGTGGATACTCTTAGCAGGTATTTATACCTTTATTGACGACGAGAGAGCCGCAAGTTGCAGGAATTGCAAAGACCCCTTGAGGATTATAGTAAAATCCAGTGGGAACACAACAGAGACCAAAACCAGTATAATAGATTACGTAATGGATCTGTGTCGCCAAACTTGTGACTCTGTTCAAAAAGAGTTGGGATCAGAGTCCTTTATCACCTTTGTTCCCCCTTTGCCAGGCCTTTTGGCAGTTACAGACCATTACAAAGTCCACAAAAAGTTGCATGTGGCTGCAGAGGGCTTTAGCCTCGTTGCAACCAAGATGACTTATGAAAAAGTGCGTAAAAAGTTCAACATATTTTGCAAGGAATGGATAAATCGTGCTTGTGATAGAAACAAGCCGTGGTTAAATGTTGCAGCCTTAAGGGAGTACAGAGACAGTGGAGAGGCAAACTTGTTTTCTGTGCTTGCTCAAGAGAGATATGACACTAGGTTGAAGAGATGGTTTGAGACTATGGAGAAGTTCATTAATTTAGCTTTGGAAACTCCTTTCCCAACTGCAAAGATCCTAGGAAAACTTACCTCCTCCCGTAGGGACAGTAAGGTGGAAGTTCCCATGGAGGAACCAGATAGTACTGAGAAGTTTACAAAAGCAGTAGTTGTAGGAAATACATCATTTACAAAGGATTTGCAAAATTTAACCAAGCACTTGAATATTGAACATTTGAATGAGAATATAGATTTCGATGAAGATGGACTGGCCTTTTTAAATGAATTGCAGAAAAAATACCCCTGTCGAACGTTGTGGGTAATTTTGTCTGGAGTGTCAGAAGTTGCAGAGATGGATGATTCAGGCCCACCTAAGTGTAAAATATTGAATTGCGCCGACCCTATTCCTGTATTTGTTACCAAGAATGACAAAACAGGAGGTGACCCAGATTTCAAGGATATGAAAATTAATCAGATGGTAGATATCATAGTAAGGGATGCATTTTCTTTTGCCACACAAGTCACTAACAATTTGAAGGAAGAGTCTGGTATATTTTTAGCTCCTATTATGCCTTTGTGTGCAATTTGGTCTGGCCATGCCACCAGTCACAGTCATGATGCTATTCACAGGATGTACAAGCGAGATCCTTATGTCCCCCATTTCGTTGGAATGGCTAGTACATGGATTAAGAGTGCCAAGGATTTGGAGATAAAATGGTTGGATAAAATTATTGGTAGTTTGAAGAGAGATTCTTACCCTTATGAACTTTTGAAGAAGTACAGAAATGAAAGACCTCCAGTTTTAGAGTATGTGGAGGATGTTACTCTCCCTAAGGTGAAAGAAGTGCAAAAAATTTGGTCCAAAATGATGGCAGGTATGCTCGAACACTATTTGGTGGGCTGTGAAACGAAATCGGCAATGAAACCAGGTTCATTTGAAACTCCTATTACTGTTCATGATACGGGTAAGCAATTCTATTGATTTTTGTTTAGTTTGTGGTTTTGTAGGCTAGACTCCTATAGCTTAATTTTTTCACATTGCATAAGATAGCCATTTAAATTTTAGGGTATACTTTACAATGTAGAATTTATATTTGTAGATTTTCACAAAAAGAGTAAGAATAACACTCAGATAATGTACATAAATAAGTATGGGAGTGGTGGATTATTGAAATAAAGAATATAGTGGATGATGTTACAAATTAAGTCTAATGAATGATGATAGATGTTGTACTGGTCAGGCTGTCGATTATTTATATACTGTGTACTATTCTCTGGTGTTTAGGTTATTCTGTTAATTGGTGTAATTGAGTTTATTCATGATCTGCAGGTGCTGACTTGTTGCCACCTGGTGTTGATTATCAAAATCCTGTGAATGGGGCAACCACTGGTACTGCTACAGTTGGATATACATACCCAAATGCGGATGTACTGATGAATCCGCAGTTCTCTTCAATGGGGGTACAGGGTCTACCGGTTGTTGTAGCTGGCACTGCTGCTGCTTATCCTCATGCTCTTGTATATCCAGCAGCTACTCAACAAGGCATTGCATTCCAAGGGGCTGCCTATCAAGGTTTTCAAGGGCCCATCTCCCAGGATCCTTATCTCGGTAGCTGGACGACCCTAGGTAATGCGACCGTCCCGGCAGCTGCATCCGCATATGTGCCTTCAATCTCAGTTGCTCCAGTGTCTGAAAAGTTGGCAGCTTCAAATGCAACCAGCACAATCCAGGCACCACCAAATTTGAAGACAGAAATGAAGGGCCACCTTGTCATTCAAAATGTGGAGACGGACATGAATGAGAATCAAGCCAGATCACTCTTAAAGGAGTTTGGAGAGATGGGAGAAATGAAATGGCCTCTCAACCAAAAGGATCAGCCTGCCCGTAAGTCACTAAATTTGTTTGGAAATGAATGTCAGTGTGTTTCATAGAGACAGATTGATTGAATAGTTCAATGTGGTTCAGTAATATTTATTAGTCTATATTTTACCAGATTTTAATGGAAGCTCTTTCCTTTTCAGGGTTTATCATGATTAATTATAAACAACGAAAACATGCTGAGAGAGCCGAGCGCATTCTCAATTATCTCAAAGTATTTGGTGACAAATCTCAAGTGAAACTTATTGGAGTAGATATGAAAGGTATTTAATACTTGAAGAATTTGCTCTTTGTTTTTATGGTAAGGTTTTTTTTAAATGAAAATAGCCTATGGAGTTGTAAACATTGCCCTATATTTGAATTAATTACACTTTTTAAGCAATACTAATGAAGATGAAGTATTTTAATTATGATAATAAATTAAGTGAATTTAATTTGAATGACTTTAAGGTGTTTTATAGTAAAAGCTTAATTAAAATATTTTTAAGGTAATACTGTAGCTCTTACGTTTTTATTTGAATTCAAGAAAATGTAAGCAGCAAACTTGAGAGTGAAGATTTGGAGCTGCTGCTGAGCATTCATGATGTCTTGGACAGAATTAAGAAGGAAAGTAAAATGAACAAAACACAGCAGACTACTTCATACCCACAATTATCACAGAAAAAGGCTGAACCTATTGTGGCTGTACCTGTGGCTCCTGTACAACCTGTAATATCTTTACTCACCATAGTTGTGAGCAACTATACCAAAATTGTATCTGTGAAAGATATAAATGAAATGTTTGTGGGATTAGGAGCATGTGGTCAAGGTCTCCTTATACAAAGTAAGTTGCAATTATTCATGAAGTACAGTGTTTCTGTTGTATATGATTGAAGATTTCATTGAGTATGGATTATTTATGTACCCAAAGACCTGCTATATATAATATTTTTCTTCAAGCAGTTGATGCAAGCTTTTACTTTCCAGATGCACTCCACTTCACTTTTAAAGGAGAACCAGCAATGATAAACTTGTTGTCAGGATTTCGGTTTCCTGATGCAAAGATGGAAGTTGTAGTTAAATCTGCTATTAATAGTAAGCATCATTTTAAAATTACAGTATGTTAATTATATAGACAGCCTATAACCTTTTACAGGGGTTAATCTAAATTTGTCTTGAATATTTCTGTTTTGAGGAGTGTGACTAATGACCTCTTAAGAATATTGGAAATTCATCTACATTTGTCCCCAACTTCCCTAAAGGGTTATGTGCTAGGGCCTTTTTTTTTCTTTTTTTAACACTTGTACACAATTTTTGTTTCATAAGTGCACTGCTGAATACAATACATGTGAGATTAGGCTAGCCTAGCCTTTCTTAGCTTAACTGACAGTTACAATATTGTTCATTGTGCTATGCAATACGCTTTCACCAAAGCGTGTGGCACTACGTAGAAGGCCACAGGATAAGGAGAATTCCTCTAAAACAAAATTGTTATTATTATTACTAGCTAAGCTAGGTTGGCCAGGGCCCCAACCACCTATTGAGATACTACTACGAGAGAATTATTGGCTCCTTTGTCTGGCCAGACAGTGTTACATTGGATACCTCTCTCTGGTTTCGGCTCATTTTTCTTTTGCGCACACATACACCGAATAGTCTAGCCTTTTCTTTCCACATTCTCCTCTGTCCTTATACATCTGACAACACAGATTACCAAACAATTCTTTATTCAAGGGGTTAGTTGTTCACTAGCTACTTTCCTCTTGGTAAGGGTATAAGAGACCCTTAAATTATGGTAAGCATCTCTTCTAGGAGGACACTCCAAAATGAAACCTTAGTTCTCTAGTCTTGGGTAGTGCCATAGCCTCTGTACCATGGCCTTCCACTGTCTTGGATTAGAGTTTTCTTGCTTGAGGGTACAAACAATTAAAATGAAAATATTTTAACTAAAATTGAACCAGATATTTCATATTGTTACGTTCAACTGTTGTACATGACCTAGTGTGCAAATATACCAAAAATAGTTTATCAAACAGCAAATGAAAATTATAGCCAGCAATCATACAGTGGAATAACTATATTTAATATTTAACATAAGTGTTCACAGTATTCTACAAGATCCACCGAATACTCACAGCACACCATAAACTAATTTGATAATAAACAAAGTTCTTACAAAGAAGTAAGTCTTAGGTTGACTTCATAAACTTCAATGCAGCGAGGGACAGACGACATTGCTTAGTTTCAGATGTAACAAGTTTTTATGTAGGAACACAGTTTCTGATCTTGAACAGATGAATTTTCTTTGTCTTCAAAATATTACATCGTTGCGAGTTCAGAAATAAATTCCAGGTCACAGCAGATGTAGCTGAAATGTCTCCAAACACCACCAGTGTATTAGTCTAGTCTCCCTCTCTCCACTTGTCATATGTCCTTTGTATGAGGGACCAATACTCCCGAATGTTCCTGACGGACTAGCCCCTCTCCACCAATGCTAGGGTTAAAGAAGTTCAGGCAATGTCTGTTGATGAATCTGCAGGTAGACCTATAGGATCCCCAAAACCCACACACCCTTAACTCAAAATGATGGTGAGTTTGCAGACACTAAAAGAAACTAATCTAGATTGAGCGTGATTCGAACCTCAGTCCAATAGATAACCAGGCTGAGACGTTTCCAATAGGCCACCACAGAACACAATAATATTCTCAGGTTACAATTACATGAACGTGTGTTATTTTTACATCAACCCATTGTACTAGTTTTGTAGTACAATGTACTGTACATAAATTTAACGTACATATAACATATGTAAGCTGCTAAGTTTAAGGCTGAGGCACCCTAGCAGTACCTGCCAAGCTCGGCCGAATCCCTCGTCAGGCTGGGAGGAGTGAAGTGAAGAAAAGCCCCCCCCCCCCTTTTTTTTTTTTTTTTTTTTTTTATGTTGGCTACCCCCCAAAATGGGAAAGTGCCTTGGTAGGTAGAAATCTAATTAAAAAAAAAAGTTATTTTACATAAATTATATACATATTCATATGAAGAGAATAAGTAGTTTTGGAAAGAAGTGAAGAGTAAGGAAGGTTGGCTCAAGAATTGAAGAGAGAGTGAAAGATGGAAATGGAAGGTTGTTAAAAGGAGAGGAGGCAAGGAAAAGGTGGGCGGAATATTTTGAAAGTTTACTGAATGTTGAGGATAATAGGGAGGCAGATATAATTGCTGTTGCAGGTGTTGAGGTGCCAGTGAGGGAGATGAGAATGAGAGAGAGATTACATGAGAGGAAATGAGGAGAGCACTCGATGAAATGAGAATAGGAAAAGCATCTGGTATGGGTGGTGGGAGAGCCGAGATGTTGAAGGAAACGGGTGTGACTGTACTTGAATGATTGGTGAGATTGTTTAATGTGTTTTGTGTTGTCAAAGGTACCAGTAGATTGGGTTTGTGCATGTATTGTACCACTATATAAGGGTAAGAGAGATGTGCATGATTGCTGTAATTCAAGGGGTATTAGTTTGTGTGTAGTTGGAAAAGTGTATGGTAGAGTACTGATTAATAGGATTTAAGGATAAAACAGAGGATGCAATCTTAGAAGTACAGGGTGGTTTTAGAAGAGGTAGGAGGTAGGGGTTGTAATAATCGGATTTTTACAGTTAGGCAGATATGCGAGAAATATTTAGCAAAACGTAAGGAGGTGTATGTTGCGTTTATGGATTTGGAGAAAGCGTATGATAGAGTTGATAGAGAAGCAATGTGGAATGTGTCGAGGTTATATGTAGTTGGTGGAAGGTAGTAAAGCATGTGTTAGGATAGGAAATGAAGTGATTGATTTGTTTCCGGTGAGTGTGTGGCTGAGATAGGGATGTGTGTTGTTGCCGTGGTTGTTTAACTTGTATGTTGATGGAGTGGTGAGAGAAGTGAATGCTCGAGTGCTTGGACGAGGATTGAAACTGGTAGACGAGAAGGACCATGAATGAGAGGTAAATCATGTTGTTGTTTGCGGATGATACTGTACTGGTTACAGACGCGGAAGAGAAGCTTGTCCGATTAGTGACAGAATTTGGAAGGGTGTGTGAGAGAAGGAAGTTGAGAGTTAATGTGGGTAGGAGTAAGGTTATAAGATGTACGAGAAGGGAAGGTGGTGCAAGGTTGAATGTCATGTTGAATGGAGAGTTACTTGAGGAGGTGGATCAGTTTAAGTACTTGGGGTCTGTTGTTGCAGCAAATGGTGGAGTGGAAGCAGATGTACGTCAGAGAGTGAATGAAGGTTGCAAAGTGTTGGGGGCAGTTAAGGGAGTAGTAAAAAAGTAGAGGGTTGGGCATGAATGTAAAGAGAGTTCTGTATGAGAAAGTGATTGTACCAACTGTGATGTATGGATCGGAATTGTGGGGAATGAAAGTGACGGAGTGACAGAAATTGAATGTGTTTGAGATGAAGTGTCTAAGGAGTATGGCTGGTGTATCTCGAGTAGATAGGGTTAGGAACGAAGTGGTGAGGGTGAGAACGGGTGTAAGAAATGAGTTAGCAGCTAGAGTGGATATGAATGTGTTGAGGTGGTTTGGCCTTGTTGAGAGAATGGAAAATGTCTGTCTGCTAAAGAAGGTGATGAATGCAAGAGTTGATGGGAGAAGTACAAGAGGAAGGCCAAGGTTTGGGTGGATGGATGGAGTGAAGGAAGCTCTGTGTGATAGGAGGTTAGATGTGAGAGAGGCAAGAAAGCGTGCTAGAAATAGGAATGAATGGCGAGCGATTGTGACGCAGTTCCGGTAGGCCCTGCTGCTTCCTCCGATGCCTTAGATGACCGCGGAGGTAGCAGCAGTAGGGGATTCAGCATTATGAAGCTTTATCTGTGGTGGATAATGTGGGAGGGTGGGCTGTGACACCCTAGCAGTACCAGCTGAACTCGGTTGAGTCCCTTGTTAGGCTGGGAGGAACGTAGAGAGTAGAGGTCCCCCTTTTTGTTTTTGTTTCTTTGTTGATGTCTGCTACCCCCAAAATTGGGGGAAGTGCCTTGGTATATGTATGTATGTATGTATGTACATACATGATCATATTCCTGAATAATTTTAACTAGGGTATGGGTTACTTGCTTATGATTTGCACTCTAATGAAACTTGAAGGATAGCAATAGTGGCTTTTAGCCAGGCAGTAGATGACAATGAAGACTATATTTACTGCACAGCCAATCATAGGGTTTGACTGAATGTAATTAGAATAAAAAGTTTTAAGAAATTACCATTTACACAAGTACAAAGTAACTTATTTTTTGATTAGTTGAGGTAAAAAACATCGGGACCATGGGTAGCCTAAAAAGGTGCACAATGTGAGTGCGAAAAACAAATACACAAAGCTAGGGGTGACTATTGCACTATATCAACTGTTTCAGATAGTTTTTTTTAAATAAGACATTTGTTTTATAGCTTAGTTTCTTTTATTATTTCACAATTTTTCTCTAACTATACCGAGAAATGTGCAGTGTCCGAGACATGAAGTAAATCATGGCAAAACTATAACAATGGCCACAAAAAACTTTGGTACATCTTGTGTGAGTGAGAGGAATGTGATATTTTTGGAGTTAACGGAGAGCTCACCACTTTAGTAAATAACCCTGCAATATGGTGATTATGGCCTTATGATTCCCAGTGGTAGGGAAGATTACAGCTAAAATGCCCATACTTAATTTATATAAATCAAATCCATTAAGGATCCCTAGTTTCATCTTTTATGATTAGTGGATTTGTATGAAAAGCATTTGAACTGACTTTGAATGATGATTTGGACTATTGTTTTTAAATTTAATTTCTAAGATAGTTTTACCGTATAGAGAGTAGGAGATTGTTCCCTAATTTAAATTTCTAATTTCAACAGAACCAAAACTTACAAATGCAGCTCTTAAGGAAGCCAAAGCTAAGATGGAGGGACCTCTTTCCAAGTTGCTGAAAAGAGTTGGTGATGTCTTGAAAGAAGAGATTGACGAGGGTGAGTTTTATATAATTATTTGATTTTGAATGGCATGTTAGTTCATATTTATATTAAATATTTTTGTTGTGATTGTTTGTGTACTTAATTTAACATTTTTCTTACAGCATTGAATGTCTTCACTTTCAAGACCCGCTTATGTCGATATGCAGATGGATGTAAGGCTAAAGATATGTGTCCTAAATTCCATGATGCTGCGGATCGACGTAGGTGCATGATCCTCTTCCGGTACAGGTATGTATTGTGATGCTAATTTTGATAGCAGTTCAAGGATCAGTATAACCAAATAATGAACCTCCTTAAGGCATCGATTGCATTTTTGATGAATAGAACCTGAATATTTTTCTATTTTTCAAAAGTTTATGTTATGCAAGGGTTAAATCAAATCACCAAAAAACTTTGATAGAAGGTTGGGAGCTTGTAGAATAAAATTTTACAAGTTTCTTCAGGACACTGAACAAAGAAGAAATTCTGCATGGCAGAATTGGAAACTTCTTAAGATTATTTTATGCATTAGCCAACCCAATAAGACTTTTAACTCGGTGGTCTTAGTGATTTTTATTCTTTCTCCAATCGCCATCGGGTAAGAGATGGAAGAGAAAAAATGAGGCATTTGTTTATGGTAAACTAATGAAGATTAGGACTTTTCATTTTAAGAGGCCCTAATTCAAACATGAGAATACCTTGCTTGGCAGCAAGTGCTAGTGATTGATGGCCTTTTTCAAACACTGCAATTTTATTGTTTGAGTTTTGTCTTATTAGTTTCGTTTGACTAAACGAGTTGTCTCATTAGTTTCGTTTGGCTAAACGAGTAAATGGAAATTTTTCATTCGACTGCTCTGCAAACTAGATTTTTGCAGTTTGTGTCCTACACACACACGCACACAAAAAAAGGAAATTCTAGTCTTCTGTTTGAGTAAGGAGACTTCCTTTTGGTAAATTTTTAGTTCATATGTGTTCACATAACCAGATGGGAAGGGTTTACTCTACTAATATAATGAAATGCACCATCTTGGTTGTCTGGGGGGATGACAAGCTATTGAGATATTGGACCTGAAGCAGAAAAAATTTATTGCAGCGGCTAAATTTTAGCTTACATTAGGTATATATGGCAATTCCATTGCTCTGCAAATCTGTAGATGCTGACAATTATTATTTTCCTTGGGTTTGCTGACATCCTAACTGAAAAGGGTAGGAGAACTTAAGATCACCTGTGGTAATTTTATGAGTTTGAAACCTGGAGGTCAAATTGAAATAGGAAATTTAAATGAAATTTAAGCAACATTAATTTTGTAAGTATTATTAGAAGCCATGTTTTAGTCCTAGTTAGAAAAGTAGAGTGTTACATTTGCCCAAAAAGTAATGGATAGATTTTAAACAGGAAAATTATAATAGTCTTGAAGATGAAGATTAATTGAAGGGGTATTCATTTGGTATACCATTTAGCATTCTTTGCTGTTCTTGAACCTACCCATTACCCAATATAAAGATGACGAGAACAAATTTGGAGAAATAGTCACAAAACAGCTACAGTATTTACCCACTTGAAGCAACTTTTTAAAGTGTTATATGCTTAATGTTATCAGCTGTTGGGAAGAGGAGAGAGAGAGACTGGTGTAAGCATATGCCATACTATTTGGTGTAGGAGTTGGCAAAAGGATGTCATTCTTTGGGATGTATCCTATGTCAAAATGTCTGGCTAAGACAAAAGGTTCAAACTCTAGTGGTAATATTTCGCAGGTGTTCGGTGTGGTAACATACTACATTGGTTTCCACCTTTAATTTATCTTCCCTTAATACAATGTTATCATCTGATCAGGATTAAGTTATTAATCAGAGTGACTAGATGAAATACTCATTATTGCACCTATCAGGAATATAACCAGTGACTGTGTTATCCCTTGCTTGTTGCTAGTGATTGGAAAACTTTTCACTTGCAAACTTGCTTTTAGGTACAGGAGGTTATATTGTACTGTATAATGTTCTTGAGTATAAATAAAAGTACCTCCCGCGCTGATCTTTAGGGTATGAAGAAGAAAGAGAGAGAGAGTGATTTGCCTCTGACTTGAATTCAAGTATATGTGATTCTGCTATTACAAATGGCTTTTTTCGGAATGTGATTTTGAGTCTTTCTAACCCATTGATGGGCTTACACTTCTATTTGTGGACATTTTTTAAGAGCCTCACATTTGATATGTTATTAGCACTATCAGCAATTAGATTTGATTTGTGAAAAAGGTTTTAGATAGTGGGAATACCTTGAATGAAATAAGAGATTTCTTGACTCGAATAACTCCATATAGTTGTCAGATGTGAAAGAAAAATAGTGTACCTCTTAGGGCAATCATCTGTTACAAATGTGATTATGAAATGGTGAGCCTTACATCTAATGCAATGGAAATATTAAGTTGCATAATTGAGATAGTTTGTCAGAAAAGTTGTACACGGATTATGGCTGTAAAGACTTGTATGAATCTTCAGAAAGTTGTGGAGAATAGTGCATATGAAGACATGGATATTAAAGTGTAGGTATAAAGTGGGCAAGTTAGGAACCAAAAGGAAACTTACCTTATGTCTTAATGTAGCAAACTGTTATTGTTCGATGACAATGCATAGGATTGAATTAGGTGATTCCATGGTTATATTTAATTTGTTGGGAGTTTGTACTGTATATGTATTGTGGCAAAACTTTGGAAATAAGAGTAACAACCAGTCATAGACCATAAATTGTATTACTTGAAGATACACATGGTAATATCAAATGGTGGGGTTCTTAGAACATAAAATCCAGATAATTTGGATTAGTATTAGAAGAGTGTGGGTTTTGTATGTCTTAATTTCTTTTGCTGTTATACTTGGTAATAAATATTGCATCAAAGATGCTTGAATTTACCGACTAAAGCAAGACCTGTTTCATGAAGTTGAGGAGGAGCATGCCTTTGCATTCTGTCTCAAATTATCATCATTTGAGACCATGGGAAAAGTTTAACTATCCCAAATTTATCTTACGGGTAATTCATGCTGCCAAGTGTTCCAGTTGTATGTTTGATATGCAAAGTCAATACTGAAGTACTAATCTTTTATATGATTATTTTTTGGGATGAATGCATGAAATGGCAGGGACTTAACCAGGCAGTTAAGGTTTTAACACCCAATGGCATGTCATAGGTGGATAAGGTAAAACCAAATTGTCTTTGAATGGAGTCCTGAGGAACAAGTCAATGGCATCCTATTTGTGAAGGCTATGGTATTTTTATTTTTCTTTAATCGGCATCAATGACCTTCGATGTCAGGAAGCCAGAAAACTAAAAATCAATCTCTTATTTTTCTTCAAACAAGATTTATGGTGAAACGGCAACTTGGTCAACGTCACATGCTGATGAAGCAAATGCCTTGTAATAGGCAACCAATGAGGTATATTATTTAGTTATGATAAGTCTAAAATGCTTCCCTGGAAGATTTGATATTGCATTTTGCCTTGAAAGATACTAACCTGAAGAAAAATAGTCTGTTTTGTCAGCAGGTTTTTCCCTTTTCAAGAAAAAGAAAGTTTTGATGAATCATCTTCAAAGTGAAGGCTTCTAGCCTAGTTTTCAAGAATTTCTCGGTCCTTATTCTCTGTAGTAGTTCTGTTTTCTAAGGTTTGGTTTAATTTTATGTTAATTTTGAATTGGTAGGCCAACCTCTCTCTGGCTATTAGTTTTACGGACATATAACCCAATTCTTCCTTCTCATATTCATAACTGGAAAAGGGTAAGCTGTTCCCGATCACAATTTTCAGTTATTACAATAATCTCAAAAGCAGTTATCCTTTTACAAGCAATGTAGTCCTTGAATGCTACTTGTCTGTCCACATCTTTTAATCTTGTGTGACCAGTAGTGTCGGACAACTATGCAACTTTTCACTTGATCTTCAGCCTATCTGGGAACGTGCTCTCATCCTGTGTTATTAATTTAACAATAGAGCTTATACTTTTTCTTTCTTGGCTGTTTCTTTTTTCTTAAGCTAAGGTTTACTGCTATTAATTGAATTAGGAATTTCATGTTTGTGGTGCCTGTTTACTTGCGTAATAGAGGTGTATTTGAACCATCGGAGGTAATACCTTGCAAAATTTGCAAGGTATATCAAATCTATAAAATACAGAAGCTGTATGGCAGAGATTCTGTAGAAGTTACTGTTTATTTCATGTCTGGACAAGTATTTTTTCCTACAATGGTTTGGTAGTTGAACTAAATATAATTCAGTAAAAGTGTTGAAACCAGGATTGAACATTTTATATTAATGAACTTAATAGTTCTAATGTAATTGTAATCAAATAAAAAAATATACCAAGACATGTTGTTTTAAGCTTCATTTTTTGGCTACTAGTAATCCATCCATTTTGTTAGGAACAAATATTTGCATCACAGGACAGTTTTGAGGTTGAGGATAAAATATCCTCACCTGTAAGGCTGCCTTATTTATTCCAGGTACAAATATTATCAACATGTGAAGGATACTTCAGTGACAGGACTCTTGGAACCTTGGATAGACGCTATATTTTATAATGCAATAATTTTGAAGAATTATCTTTTATCCTTGGTGTTGAGAGATTGATGAAATTTGTTTGTGGAAAACTCCCTGCAAAGGGAATCTTGCATCATGAGGACCTGCATTAAGAAATAGTGTATCTTCGAGTGAGGAGAGTCTTGAAGTCACAAAAAACCACTAGAGAAGGTGATTGGACCAATGCAGTTTAAGTGATGCGAAGGCAGTTCTGTAATGAGAGAGAGAAGTGTTGTCAAGGAGCCTGTTAGTCGTGATATGAAGGACAATTGCATTGATCTAAATTTTACTACAAAGGGCTCAAATTACTGCAAGTACTGTATATAGTGGTAACTATATAATGATTTAACAAGACAAATGATCGGTTTTTTTTTTTTTTAAGAAATTTTTATGGATCTATATTCCAAAAAGGTAAGTTGTAATTGGTATTCCATGAACTGATATGAAAGTATGTTTACTAAACATTAGGTGGCGTTGCATCCCATAGCATTTTAAACATGCTGCTTTTGTCAGTTCATGAGAAGCCAAGGGTTATTTGTATATTTATCTACGAATGTGACGTAGTTGTCAGTGCCGGGAATGACGGGAGAAGAACATGTTGATTGCAAGCATCACATGTGGCGAGCGTTTTCAACCGGTTTTTGATGGCTGGTTGGTAAGGATAGGGACAGAAGCAAATTTAATTTCTTTATCTGTATTGCAATATTGTTTCTTTCTTTTAAACTAGATATTAATGCATTTGAATTATATATTGTTTGCAGTGATGAAATGTGTACAGATTTGGAAGAGACGGGTTCGTGCGAGGCCAAAGACAAATGCTCCAGTGCACATTCACCGTTGGAGATCCTGTTCCACTTCAAGAACTTCAGATCAAGAATTTGCCCCGGTTGGCAGCAAAGCCGTGCGTGTGACAAGGTCGGAAGAGTTTGCTCATACGTACATCCAGGTAATTGTATGAAGATATTTTTCTGTAGAAAATCACTTGAGTTAAACCTCTGCTTCACCATTTATGGGTGTTTCAGAAATTCAGCCCCTTGAGTTGGATATGGTAGATGATGCTGCAGTTTAATATACGCTGGTGATTGAATTTACCAATTTTATCACCGGCAACAAAGTATAAGCCTCTACATGCAGCATTGTAATGAACGCAGTCTTCAACTTGGTGATGAAAATATTTTCCCTGCCATACCGCTTCATCTGTCCTCATGTTTTCAAATGAGTAGTTCTTTTTCGGCGCGACGTCAAGGATCATCGTGGATTTTCAAAGAAGCTACTTCCCGAGGGATCTTTCCATACGTTTCTCGAAGTAGTCAAAGAGAGTCTTAGGTTAGTAGCACTTCCAATGTGCACACTGACTTGAGGATTTTCAGCAATAATTTGTATCCGTTTCCCCCTAAATTGCACTTAGATTCTTTGTGCCCAAAATTACTTTGATCATTTGGAGGATTATGATTCTATTGAATATGTGAAAAAGGCCTTTAAAAATTATTAAATATCTTGGGCATTTTTTTTAGTGGAAACTAAGTGCATTTTTCTGCAAGGTCTCCAAGGTGCATGTGTCAAGTGAATGTATTTTTCAAATATGCAGTATGGCTGGTGAATTTAAAAGTATTGCCAATATACAGACTGACAAGACTGGGATATCAGCTGAAGAGGCACTTTGGGAAGAAGCGCTAAAGTTCCTGTTTTTAAATATAACTGGATTTTTGATATCCAATGTTTTGACACGAGTTGAGACAGGTAATCTCTGGAAGTTTTTTGTGAAAGTCCAAGATTCTTGGGAGTGAAAACATTCATTTCTATGAATTGCCCAGGATGGTTGTATTGCTTCCTTCTCGAAGCTTGCTTATACCGACGTTACTCCCCACAAAAATAAAAATTTTCCATCACACCAGTAGACTTAGGCCTCCAGCCTAGTATTGAAACAATTTATAATGGTAATAATATTTCGTAGGCAAGTCGCTCTTGCCTCTGTCTTACGGTCTGCTCGGCGCTCCCCCCCCCCCCTTTTATTTTTTTTTTATGGGTCGATTAGTTACCGACCTACAGGTAGCTGCAGTTTATGGTCATTTAGGTTAATATTGGTTATATGGTATGTCTTCTGGATTTGTTATTATCATTGCAAGTTTTGCCTCAAGGTTTCAGTGCACCAGTCTGTTAGGGTTACGAATGGTTTTGTTTAGGTTGAAGGTTGCTCATGACTGGCAGAGGCCAGGGCAGTGACAAAGACCTAGAGACAGACGATATATGATTAGCGCCTAAGCCCCCTCTCCACCAAAGCTAGGGCCAAAGGTTAGGCAATGCGTGTTGATTACTCAGCAGGTAGACCTATTGGATCCCCCAAACCACCCACCCTTAACTCAAAATGATGGTGAGGTTGCAGACACTAAAAGAAACTAATCTAGATTGAGCATGACTTGAACCTCAGTTCAATAGATAACCAGGCTGGGATGTTTCCAATAGGCCACCACACTATAATGCATAGTTGGTTACTTCTCTTGAAGCCTCACACTAAAATTACTATCGGATCTTCTGTGCGACTCTTGCATTACTGCAATTGGGTTAACCCATATGAAGCACTGGAATTTAAGGTACAGTGGATCCAAATATCCATCCTCTTGCCAAAATTAGAACTATGAAGCATCTGATTGTTTCATATATTAACGGTGTAGCATATCATTAGGTTCCAATTACTGTTGGGCTGTATCAGGTTTCATATGATATCAGTTTTATAGCTTTGGCTACCAGTGAAACTCAATTTTTTTCTGTGTGAATATAGGGGCTATTACCCCAACTGCTGAAACTAGTCCCTTTCCATGAACAGGTGCAAATGTTCCCATTAAAAGGGGGCAAATGTGAAACCCAGTATTTAACGTAATGGAGAATTCTTCCGAACGTGAAAAGAAAAAATGGAGAGGATACAGTTGAAGACTCAGATATCTCCTTTTTAACAATTAGGGGAAAACTTATTACTGAAAGGCATATAAGAACTATTAAGTTACTTATAACCAATAACCACTTCTGATTCCTCTTCCTTAAAGTCTACAGAATAAGGCTCCTGTAAGACAACTAATTCCCTTCAGTTTTCATGATTGCTTTGAATGGATTCTATAAATTGTCTCAAGTTTAAAGGCCGCTTATGTATGGCATAGACAAGGGACAGTGACATTGCTCTGTCAAGCACGACAACGCCTTCAAGACCCAAGATAGAACCAGGGACCATATATACAAATGATCAGTGCCAAAGCCCCCTTTCCACCTAAGCTAGGACCAAGGAAGGCCAGACAATGGCTGCTGTTGATTCAGCAGATAGACCTATAGGCTCCCCCAAATGCCCCCATCCTTAGCTCACAAGGATAGTAAGGTTGCAGCGACCAAAGGAACTGACGAGTTTGAGCGGGACTCGACCCCATTCTCCATTTCTCCAGTCAGTGACCTTATAGCATCGGCCACCACAACCCTAAGAAAAGCAACTAATTCAGGTTCTTTTTTCAGTGCAGTGTTAAGCCCTCTATCCCACAAGACGTTCAGACATTTATAAAAACGAATCTTTTTACCTAACCTAGTTATTGAATCTCGTCAAAGTATTTTTCTTGAACTAATTTTTAGTGTTCAGAAAATATTAAATCCAGTCTTTGCAAGCTCAATGAAGAAATATTATTTTTAAGTATTAAAGGGGAAATAATTCATAAAATTCTCTTTTACACATTAGTAGGGGATATTTTGAATCTTTTAGGCCATCGGTTCGTAACCTTGTAATAGAAAATTGGACTGATTTAGATCAAACTTCAGATGAGCTTCTAAGTCTTTAGCAGCCTGTGTGGGTTTTATGATTAAACTTAAGGAACAAGTGTGTTTGTCTGATGCACAGAATAGTTCCTTAATTCCTCTATTTTCGGTCGTTTATTAGTTAAGTCTATATAAGTTTATTTCACAAGTAGATGCCAAGACAACTTTCAAGTTATTTTTTCAGGCATGCCTACATATTTCATTAGAAAACAGCTCCCAACTACATATCTAGAGCTTTTTAACAATGGTAGACCATCAGGATTCCATTCTAGTGCATGGTTAAGCTGAATTGTCAACAGGACATTTACAGTAGACCTTATATGAGAACTCTATGACTATCTTTCTCAACATCTTGTTAGAGGAAGGCTTTCCCACTCTTATTGGGTTTGGGAAATCCTCCAGTTTGAAAACTCATAAGCTGAGGCTTTAAAACAGGTCAAGTCCTAGTCCCCAAAGTGTCGTGATGTCGGAGACATGCGCCCAATGATCTAAATCACTAAGTGGAAAGCTCTAACTGGGTTTTCATTGGAAATTCCATTGCATTTCTGAAGTCGTTAAGGCAAGAAGATTGGATTTTCACCATAGACTTAACCAATACTTACATTTAACATTTCTGTAATAGATTTAAGGAAATTCCTTCAGTGTGTAAGTATACTAATTAAAGTGCGTATGGTTTGGTCATCAGACTGCTCCAGTTTCTTTTTCTAAGTGGATAAGGTTTCTGGACATCATGGTGGTTTTATTGTAAACAACTGGCTATTTTCCAAGGAAGTTGGTTTAGAAATTACAGATACTCAAGCTACTAAAAGGTTGGGAGTCCTGGTCAATTTGAAGTTGCCTTTTGTTTCTACTCAAGAATAATATATTTGGAAATAATAATGGTAACAGTTCTTTTATGTTTTTCCGTCAGAAAAGAAAAATGTCTTTTCTGCTCTTGGTAGAGAAATTCAAGAAATATCAGTTCAGATGTTGGGGAAACCTAAAGATTCTATATCTGGAAATTGTACCGGCAACAGTTCATTTTTGTTTTTCAATTAGGTAAGAAGGATGTCTTATCTGCTCTTGGTAGAAAAATTCAAGAAATATCAGTTCAGATGTTGGGGAGACCTAAAGATTCTATATTTGGGAATTACACTGGCAACAGTTCATTCTTGTTTTTCTGTCAGAAAAGAAGAATGTCTTCTGCTCTTGGTAGAGAAATTCGAGAAATATCAGTTCAGATGTTGGGGAGACCTAAAAATTCTATATTTGGGTATTACACTGGCAACAGTTCATTTTTGTTTTTCTGTCAGAAAAGAAAAATGTCTTTTCTGCCCTTGGTAGAGAAATTCAAGATATGATATCAGTTTAGATGGTGGGGAGGAGACTGTTAACCATCATGGCTTCCTTGGAGAAGCACTTTCTGATGGGCTGCCTAAAGATGAGAATAATTTGGTAACATCTCAAATGCAGTTGGAACATATTGTTCAAGATGGGTTTCGTCAATATCTCTATTCTGTAATGGAGAATCAACTTGCATTTTGGGTGTTTCCTTGGATCTAAAGTTTCTTGGCCCCTGTGTTCAGGAATGTAATGTCTAGAACTTATAGCAGTTTCGAAAACTCTTCAGGTGCAGTAGTCAGCGTTTTTGCGGATGCGTGTCCACTAGTGGTTTTTCCAGAGAACATGATGGCTTTAACTTATATCCAGAAAGAGGGAACAAGGTCACGGTCCTTGTACCAGATATCAGAATAATGTTGCCTCGTTCTATTTTGAGAGGAATATTCCTTATTTTATGGTTTATACCAGATACAAGATAATCACACCAGGGAAAACGCAATTTTAACTAATGGTTTCTTCCGGAGATTTTAAGTTGGCGTGGACAACTGTAGTTTGGAACGTCCCTAAGTAATACAATAGAGGTTTGTATTTTGCCAAATCTGGATCTAGCTTGCAAAAGAGGTGCCTTGTTAGAAGACGTTATATCTTGATCTGTATGCCTTTACGCTGTTCACCATGATTAGCCAGGTGATAAACAAGTTCAGGGTATTAACACACATCTGGATTATACTAGTGCCTCTGCTTTGGCCTCAAATGGAGTTGGTTACAAATCTATGGCAATAGGACTTGTTCGTATATTGCCCATATGTTGCATCAAGGACTTGTGCTTTGGTCACAAGTAAAAAATTAAAAAAAAAAACTTACAAATTACAGTAATGACCTTATCATTAGTCATAGCATTAATTTTGTGTTCTTTTTATCCTAAATTGTTATATTTTACAATCATACTGTAATCAGAAATGTATTAAAATTTAGAATGATAATGTTTCTATTACATGGCATAAAAACTGCTATCTATGGGGAAATATTCCTAAAATGTATAAGATAGGAATGAGATGTTTGTTGCATTTCCTTCATACTTAGATGCTGTCAAAGTACTGCTTAGTTTTTCAAATCTGATTACAAAAATTTTTTATGAATTAGGAAAAAATAATTATATATGAAACACTTCAAGCACATATAGTGATAGATATTTTATGCTAGGGTGCAGTTTTTCTTTTTTAATGAATATATAAAGAAAAGTACAGTAATACCTTGATATACGAGCGACCCTACATACGAGAAAATTGAGATACGAGGAGAGTTCCGAGCAAATTTCCATTAAGAGATGCAAGGAAAAACTTGAGATACAGGATACGGTAGTTCCTTATGCGGCCGCCACGTTGCCGCGTGTGCGAGAGGCTGATCATGAGGACAGCATCACTCAGTCTTTCCCGTCGAATTGCCATTGCGTAAAGTTAACTCCGAGCATCGGCCGTATTCTTTGCTTTTTTTTTTACGTGTTTTTTTGCGTGAATCAGCAGAAATAAGTGAATAAACAATGGGTCCAAAGCAAGCGAGTGCAAACAAGGGTAGTGAGAAGAAAAAGCGTATGATGACAATGGAGATGAAGCATGAAATAATCGCAAAACATGAGAGTGGCGTAAGAGTGACTGAGCTGGCGCGCCAGTACGAGAGGAGTATGTCAACTATATGTACCATCCTCAAGCAGGAGGAGGCTATAAAGAACACCAAGTCTTCCAAAGGAGTAACCATCCTTTCCAAGCTCCGTAATGATGTTCACGACGAGATGGAGAGGCTTTCATATTTTAAGGATAAAGAAGAAACAGTTGGCGGGAGATTGCGTGACCGAGACTTATTATATGCGAGAAGGCCGGTTGAATCTATGAGGACTTTGAAGGGAAGCAAGCAGCCGGAAACCTTCAAAGCCAGTCGTTGCTAGCTGGATAATTTTAAGAAAAGGCCTGGGATACACTCGGTTGTGAAGCATGGGGAAGCAGCAAGTTCCGATGCAAAAGTCACGATGGACTTCGTCACAACCTCTGCCTCGGTTATTACCCAACATGGCTTCATCCCTCAACAAGTCTTCAACTGCCATGAAAGTGTCCTTTTCTGGAAGAAGATACCCAGGACGACTTTCATCACGGGAGAGGAGAAGAGACTACCGGGCCATAAACCCGTGAAGGACCGGTTAACTCTAGCCTTGTGTGCCATTGACAGCGGTGACTGTAAGGTCAACCCACTGCTGATGTACCACCCGGAAAAAGAGCCATAGGATCTTGAAAAGAGAAACCGCAAGTGATGCGGCGCGCTAATGCTAAGGCTTGGGTTACACGGCATTTCTTCACATTATGGGTTAATCTGTGCTTTGGTGTGGCAGTCAAAAAATATTTGTCTGAGAAAAACCTGCCATTGAAGTGGCTCTTGGTCCTTGACAATGCCCCTGGTCTCGAAGGTCCTTTATCTCCCGCCCAACACCACGCCACTCCTCCAGCCCATGGAACAACAAGTTATTTCCAATTTTAAACTACACGAAGCATTTGTTAAAGAAATGCTTCAATATCACAGACAACACCTATCTCACCCTTCGGGAATTTTGGAAAGAACATTTCAACATCGTTCATTGTTTGATAATTATATACGATGCATAGCAGGGTGTTACAAGACGAACTCTTAATTCAGTATGGTAGAAATTGTGGCCAGCTTCCGTCGCTGAGAGGGACTTTGAAGGGTTCGATACAACAGACCCTGATGACCCCGAACCTGTTGTGATGGATGAAATCATGTCTCTTGGAAAGTCCATGGGTTTGGAGGTAGACGAGGAAGACGTGAACGACCTTGTCGAGGAGCATCAGGAAGAGCTCAAGACACAGGAATTGATCGAGCTCCAGGAGATGACACATTCGGAGGTGTTGCAGGAGCTCAGTAGCTAGGAGTTGGAAGACGAGAGCCGCCTTTCTACGGCAGAAATCAGAGACATGTTAGCGAAGTGGCAGGATTTTTCTAATCTTGTGGAAAAGGAAAGAGAGGCAAAAGAGCCAAGCCAGAAGAAGAAAAGTACAAAAAATAAAAATGAAAATGAAAAGTGTCTCCTCCCCATCCTCTATCCCTCCTCCTCCTCCACACACACCTCTGTTAGCCGCTACCGTCTTCCGTGAAGGTAAGAACTCCATAATAATGTTACATTTCATAACCAGTTTATAGCCTTTGTTGTTTTGTTAGCGTAGGATGTTGATTACAACAATTATAAACCTGGTTTTCCTCTGTAATATACTGTTTTTAGGGTTTTTTCAGAGGGTGGGAACGGATTAACTTTTCAGTTATTTTATATGGGAAAAATTCATCTGAGATACGAGGAAATTGAAATATTAGCTCGGTCCCGGAACGGATTGTACCTCAAGGGGTTACTGTACATCGGATGTCTTATCGGGCAGCTAGTGGTTGTGACTTTGATGTCAAGGTCGTCCATTAGGCGCCAAATAGTTGATGCTTATAGATCCAATCTTAATACTATACTTACGCATTTAGGAATATATTCATCAGTTTCAGGTATCAGGACATATTTAGGACTAAATAATGAAAAATTTCTTATAGTCAGTCAAGAGTAAATTTTTGCAATCTACAGTAGATGCATTATTTTAAGAATTATCGGTCTTGCATCTTTGGGAAAACTTCTCCCTTTGGCCATTAGTGACATCTAAACAAACATATTAGTGAATAGCAAACCCTTGCTTGTAAGGTATGTTTCGTATAGTATAAGGTTGATTGTATCTCTTACCAGCATCTAGTGCTTGGAATTATTTCAATGTACTAGATGTCTCGACAGGGCTAGAGGACTAAGCCATATGACGTGAAGAAAACAGGATAATTTTTAATTATTATATTGGGTAACGTCGATATAAGCAAGCTTTGAGAGGGAACCAATGTGAACATCAGGCAAGTATAGAAATTTTAAAAGTGTTATGACTGTGCTTTCAGCGCTCAATTACCATTTGTGTAACGTGTGCATAGCAGCAGTATTAAAAAACTTTCTTTTTAACTGTCTCAAAGACACCAATATTGAGAATGGAGAATTTAAATTAAGCAGATTAAAAGGGAGATTTTCAAAATGTCAAACATGCTATGATGTGTTCTTAAGAAGCATATCCTTCAACCCATTGGCAGTAGTCCTGGATTACAGTCGCCATCCCACTGGAGTGTTATTTCCCGTTGTATACCTGGACACTTGTTTTGAGTAAATTTTTTGGGAGACGTCACTTCCTAGTAATATATTGAAAGGTTAAAGCATAATGAATAGGTTATTAGTTTAGGGTTGGGAACCCAAATTACCTCCATCCTTTTATCACCACTCCTTGCCTTCCAGCACTTGAATTTGTCCGTTTTTGGGAAGTGGTTTAGAATGCATGTCCAAGATCAGTCATGAATCATGAATGACTTGTTTGCATTTAACCCTCAAGGTCTTTGATGAATGTTCCAGTGGCAATGTTATACATTTCTGCAAAGGATTTCTAACCTTATCAGATTTTGTATTACTACTGGTTAACTAATGTTAGGATCACTAAAACAAGTTGTTGGGTTAATAATTTTTATCGAAAAATGTTAAAGAAAAGGAGTCCCCGTGTTTGTTGGCCTCTATTGAAACTGAACAACCTCATCCTAGAAAGATATGAATAATTGGCACTTTGTAATTAAAATGGTTTTAGAAATACTATTTGAATCTTTGAGAACCACAATCATCACCAGAGGGCAGTGAGAGTGAATTGGGGTTTACAGCTATTTGATCTTGGGTGTGAATGGGTAAGTATTTGGTATCCCATCTATCCATGGAATAAATCTTCATTATTTTCAAGAATCTTACCATCCAATCATAATCTATTAACTGGAAAGCATCAACTTCGCAATCTCATAAGATCGAAAATAATTCATTTTTACCTGTGTCATCCTTTCTCTTGCCATTAATGCTAGGACATTATGCCTGTCATATACGTCAATCCTAAGTATTGGCAATATGTACTGGACTAGTGCAAGGAAACTGCCAACAGGTGGTACTGTTTATTAGTTCAACGAGGTTGTGGACAGGAACAGCATCAGGCCTTTTCCTTTTATCTCACCTAACATATTCATTAGTTGGACATAATTTTACAGTGCACATTTTCTTCTAGTGGTATAATGACCTCAGCTATTACTATTGTTAGCAGAATTCCTTCGATAAATGTTAGTAATTTGACTGATGAAAACCTCCATAACACATGCCTATTTCTTTTTCTGATGATATGAACTATCTTTTTACAGTATTGTGGTTGAATCCAGCATTTGCTTCCTTTGTCTTTATCAATTCCACTCGCATACTACCTAACCCATCACATGTCATAGCCAGACTTGAGTAGTGTCATAGAGATAGAGTACTTAAGAGGGTATGATTTCTCCTGGTCTGATAAATTGACAGAATTATTTTTGATAAAGTAGACCACCACAATTTTGAAAATGATAGAAAACTTTACCCCTCCTATCTCTGTCGGAGGTCAGGCTGTTTTCCCTGTAGGACAACTAGTGTATTTTTTTTTTTAATACTGATCATGTGAGAAATTGGTGGGTAGTTCTGTTCTCCTTTTCAAGGGTATTATGTTGTAATTATCCTTTTTGGATTCGATGTTTTACTACCCTTTGTGGTAAATGCAGGGTAAGCGGTTGTCTTGTCATCAGTAGATAGTTATTTGTATGTTCTGGTTCGTACATTATTTTCTGTTCAGATTCGTACATGCTCTTACGACACAGTTGGATGATGCATTCTTTGCTAATAAGTTATAAATGGTCAGGGATGGTGAGGTAGCTACTACAGAAGGTCCTCAGCTTAATTGGTTTCAAGAAACTGTTTCAACCAATTTTGTTAAAATTTGGCATATGGTAGGCCTAACTTGAATTCCATGCTTATGATTTCCTGGTACAAAAGCCAACAAATAGTCAGGTTTCATGTGAAATAGATATCAAGTTATTTCATATATTGTTTTGCTACTGTATTAGATGATATAATATTTATTTACAGTATTTCTTTATCCTATCTTTATTTTCAGTCGGATTTCTGTTTGTATCCGACTGTTTATAAGTCAAAGGGTTTGTAAGTTGAGGACCTATATTTTGAGCATTTCTGTGCTTTCATGTTATTTAATTGTGGAAGATTAAGGTAACAGTAATGTGAGAGCTTCTAGTTTCTTAAGAGTTGTACTCGCTGTTGGTGTGTTTAATGTGATGACTTCTTGAATTCAATTAAATGATCCAAAAAAATTTAGTGCCTACCAATATAATTTAAAACATTGTTTTCCTCGATAACCATGCTGTTCTTTCAGTTATTAAGTTCAGTGTGTCGCCTCATATTGTTTCAAATCCCCTTCCTATATCAGCTTTAGTGAGTGTTGTTGAATAGCAAGATATTCTAGTGTTTTGGATTCCATCATTAAATTAGAGCTGTATGGTGTGATGATTGTTAAAGTTGTCAGTTTCAGTGATGCTTTCATACATGGACATTCTAAAGTCAGTAATTTTGGGGACATGCTCTGATATTGAATGATCAGTCACAGTGACCATATTGGATTACACCAATTAGTCTCATTCGAATGTGACCAGGAAGAGAGGAGGATAATGGCTTTCCATAGGGTCTTTTTACAACTTTTTCAATCCATTCAGTCTTCTCTTTAAATCATAAATGATTCCCCTCCATCCTCCCCTTTTCATGAATTTCATTGTAAATGTGGGCTTTTGTGAGCTACTGTATTAGAACGCAAGTTTAACCGATACAAATATTGATGGAAGTTTTCCTCCCAGTTAGCCTTATCTTGCCAGCCTAGGCACATTGTTGTAATATGTATGGAAGAAAGACAGTTGAAATATAGGAAATAAATAGGTGATGAACAGATACTTTCAGTGAGAACTAATTCCTTATGACTTTAAGGTACATATGGAACTAATTGATTTTAGAAGTAAAATCATGTTTCTGTTACTTGAAATGATGGGAGTTTAGCTTCTCTGAATCATCATGAACATCTCTAATATTTCCCATGGAGTTGATATAAGCGTCAATAAGAACACATCCTTGACGACTTCGGTGTTTTACATTATTGCTCTGTATATAATTCATTGAGTTAATTTAATGGTTAAAAAAAAATTGTAGCTATTGTATTATTTTTGGAATTTGCATTAGCATTACTTTTGTCCCTCCCTGTGCACTTTTCAAGAATTTTACATTTAAAGAGATTTTACTGTCTTCGAGATGGGAGTTCATATTTGGTCTCCTAACCAATTCTTCCCTAGCTCTACCTTGAGAATTAGGTTTTCATATTCTCACTTATAGACAAGTATTGCATTTTTATCCTGTTCTCATAAGTAAATACTATATTGCAATAGGAAAATTCATCTTTTATCTATGAAGCTGTCTCATGACATCGAATGTAAAGATGTCTGACCTGTGTCTTTTTTTTTTTTTTTCATCACAAACAAACCCATTAAAATATAGCCCTCATTCACAGCCTCTAATGCCCTAAACTTAGTCTGTGGTCTACATACCAGAAGGGAGCAATTGTTCAGGTATACACCACCTTGATTCACAGTTGAGAACCTGCTACCTTCCATACTGTCTTGTGTTGACCCAAAGAAATAATTGAAAAATCTGGTGTATCATCTCTTCCTCATCATTCATATATGGAGGAATGTCTTTGGGAAGTGTATCCTAGTCCAGAATGGTAAGCATCATAATGTAACTTGGAATTGAAGAAGGCTGAGTTGAAGAACTACTGGCCCTAGTTGAAATTTGATAGATTGCCAAGAAGCCGAGTAACCACTTTTGCTAATTTTCAAGGTTTTTGAGTGGAGACTAAGGTTTGAATATCTTCAAAGCTAAACTTCAGACTACTTCCTTCTGGGGGTAATGTCATCAGTACACTTGAATGTCTTTTACGTGTTCCGTACCTTCGTCCCGCAGTTGTGCTTGCTTTAAATCCTGCTTTTGGCTATATCCAGATTCATAGATAAAATCCAGAAGTCTACAACTTTTTGGATTTCATAAAAGATTGGATGAGGATGAATTGTGAATAAGTCGGTGCAAACTTTAACAGCTTGCCCATTTATTTATTAATGGGAAATACTGGAGTTATAATTGAAACAAAGCAATATTTGTTTTGGAATAATACTTAGTTTCCAGTTGGGTCTGGAATAATGTTGTTTCCAGTTTAATCCAATTTGTCTATACCTGTGATTACAAATCAAACTATATACAATTTTCTAATTGAAAAAAACTTTGTGGCTTTATTGAAAAGTTTATTTTCAAAATTGTCAATTAAAAATGCTAGGAAATTCTATCAAGGTGTTGCCTGCGCTTTGGTCTTGCATTTTAGGTTTACTACTAATGGATGCAGATGGGTCATTTATAAATATGGACTCATTCACAATTAATTTTTTTCATGGGTAGATGGTTACTACCAGGGAATCCAGGTAGTTCATTTATGAATGACACTCATCCACAAAGCACGCTTGGAAGGTAGTTACTACTGGTGGATCTGGATGCTGAATTTATGAACAAGGGCTCGTTTGTCTGTAGTCTAAAATGGTATGGTGCATTCAGGCTGAGATTGAGGGTTTTATCGTCACTTAATGCTACGTACAATGTTCGTTGTAAGATTCAGATGAGAATACAGAACAGCAACTGACATATAAGAAGATGGCTGATGAAATTGTTATTGGATATGACGACATGGACACTTCAGAAACAGGAATACACCAAAGGCTACTTAGTTACCAGGAAAACTTAGGAACTGGTAAGCCGAATTTTTCCAGTATACATGTTCAAAGACATCTTGGTTTATGCGTTTGTACATACATGTAACAGACCCTTGTGAAAAGATAGAAACTTGAATTTAAAAGGTACTTATTTCAGACTCTTGAGTTGTGAAATTATAGCTGCTTACATAATCAACACCTTTGGACTGGAAAAAGGGAGAATAGTTCATTGGTTAATAGTTGTGAAGTGAAAATATGTTCGTTATTTCTGTGATGAATGATGTGTGCGTAAAATTCTCGGTTGGAGACCATACCATTGTATGATGTACTCCCTCGTATCATTTCCCATCCAATTATATTATTTTATTGCCAAGAAATTGGCTTCATAGCTATGGATAATGTAAGTATGGAACATGTTTATGAACTGTAAATGGAAATATCCGGACTCCTGTAATAAAATTTTATACAGTATATTTCTCAATTTAGTTCCATAGTATTGTGGCCACAGGTGTCAATTCGGACATTTTTTAAGTGATTCAAGTACAGTCATTCATCTTTGGCATATGGGAAGGTGAAATTTTACCAATAATGTTACCAAGTGTATAGAGCAAATTATTTGCTTGCCATTTTCTAGTGAACTTGATAAATTTTATACAACCAGGTAGATAACCTGAAGTCATTGGTCAGTGGTATAAATGGGGAATGACTGGATGGAAATTTAGACTAAACCAATTGGAGTCATATCAACATACAACACCCAGAAGAGAGAAGTATTTTTTTAAATACTTGAAGATGCCAAAATTTCTAAAACTACTGTAGATTGATTTCAAGCAGTTATGTGAATTATGTATATTTTTATTGGTTCAATTTCTTTTGCTAGACTAACACCCATAATCAGCTTATTTTTTAAAGCCACAAACCACATTTGGAATAATTAGTTGATTGAGTGAAACTTATATATTACCACAAGGACTGTTGGCTCCCCACCATGTTTCTGGGGGTTCATATCCTGTTTAACCCAGTTATGGGGTGATCTCCCCACCATGTTTCTCGTGGTTCGTATCCTATTTAACCCGTTTACAGGGTGATCAGAACCTTTCCCACGTTTTGAGACTACATACTCCGCATTATGCCATTACTTCAAGAGGTTTTTGCCCGAAAGTTAGCGAGACTAGTTTATGCCAATTTGTGTTTTCACCAGTATTGCTGGTGATGCAAACTTTTCGTTAGCTTTGTTATGCAATTTTCTATTCTCTCCGAGCTGAGTTTTAGCATATAAAAACTTGTTTCTAAAGTAAAAATGATTCATGAAAGGCCACCCAGAATTGACCAAAAAATATTCTAATGTAAGGAAGGAAAACTTAGGAAAAGTAGAGGGTCATCACATTCCAGGTTATAGATAAGATGGAGAATCAAATCCTTTTTCACTTACATTAAAATAATAATGCAGCAGAAGTATCTGCACAGAACACTTTTAAATACGCTCATAGGCCATGGCTTTATTGCATTCTTCTACAAAAACAATATTAATGCTAAGGTATCTAGAGTGATTCTTATTTTTCCTTGTTTTGTAGACTGCAATTTAATACAAAAATTGGGTTTTGAATAAGTACAAGAAATATTTCTAAAGGTGTTCACTTCAAAATGCCTTTAAACAAAACATTCAGAGAATTTCCTTGAATGTTTATTCTCTAGTCATACATTTGTGGATATAACAAATTTAGCAAGTGGCATATTAATCTGATATGATTCTGTTCACATGAGTTTGAAAAACATTACCCTAAAATAAATTCAAAGCACGTCTTTGTTAAAAAACAAACTACAAATAACCGTGGGTTTATACTGTGTATGGTGGTACCCAAGTCGTAAGCTGAAATTTGAAAACGTGAGAGGAAGGTCTAAGAAATTTACAGGTAACCTGTGGATATTTATTTTTTTTGAGTAAAGAGGTAAGTTTGTTTCCCTAGTTCTCCAGGATTTTTCTAAGCTAAAGGTTTTTCTTACCGTAATATGACAAGGATAATACCCAACATTTGGAAAGGCAGTTCTGTAAGATGTAAGATATTGGCAATTTTGTTTTTATTATGATAATGTAAATATGAAGTGATTATATCTTTTACATTATGATTATAGTGTTTATAGCACAATTCCCTTTTTCTTGCAGGAAAACCGGAAATGCTGTACCACGACAAGTGGGATAATGTGTATGTTGAAGGTTTAAGGAAGACTGTCGATTATCTGGCTGAAGCTGTCAGAAATTTATACGTTGTGAAAGATCTGCAGTGTATGTTTTATGTATTTTTGTAAATTGTGCTCTTATTTTATGTTGAAAGTCATGTTTCAGCAAATAGTGGTATCTTTTTCTGATGTAGAACTTGTTTGCATTACTTTACTGTTTTGTAAATTATCAACTTATTGATATCCTGCTTTTTTTTTATGCTAAAGAACAGTCCTGAATCATTTTAGTAATTTGTTATTCAAAGTATATTAAAGTTTATCCAAAATATCTTGTGTATAGATTATATCAAGAGTGTCACCATCCATTGTGCGATATAGATTCTATTTAAATTATTGCAGGTCTTAGAGTACTGTTGGTTACATCAACACCTGAGATGGCTAAGCTGTATGTGGATTGTTTGGCAGAACTTGCAAGGAGCTGTAACCAGAAAGTTTCCCTTTTAACTGGAGATGCAGTTGAAGGTATGTCTGCTGTAGAGCCTTTATATGTATAAATACATTAGTACCCCATTTTATGATTACAGTAACTTAGAATACAAGGAAATTGGTAAGTGAGCATAGAAAATCTAATCTGGTTTTGCATTTCATCAGTCTGCAAGCAAATATTGCCCCACCTATTTTGAAGGTTTTGTTGTCTGTTATTAGACTAGCATGAAATCAGTCCTGCAATGCCCATACTCCACACATTTCGTGCTGTATGATTTTACTAATTTCAATGCTATTTTAAAGAAAAATTTAAAAGCCATCTTCCTTATATATGTTATATCGTAATTGAATGGAAGGGTAAAAAACAAACTACCAAGAGTCCATAAAGCCTAAGTTATGTAATTCAGTTTATGATAGTGAATGTCACTCAAGAGAGAGACCTCCCTTTATTTGTTCCTACACGTGTACAAACCCTCGTCCTTGAGGAGTATGATTTCAGCAGTCGAGGTATAGACACTCACTTTTACTGAACTTTTTAAAGTTTTCCTTTCTTTTCAGCAATTGGTTGCATTTTACAATGAAGAAACCATGTGTGGGCATATGTTTCTGGTTGTTAGTGTGGAACATTTGAGCAATAGCTCGGTGGATCTTTATTCATTGAGCCCTTCTTGTGGAGGCCATAAGTTCCTTTAAGCTTCTCACTCCTTCCTCAGATACTTAGTCTTGTGAACCCTCTCCTTCACCCCTCCTGTGTTGTGGGGTAACATAGAAGACAGCGGCTTAAGGTTATTTGTAATACAATCTCTGATTGAGTTGGTCCTACCTGCTTCCCTGAAAGAGGAGGGTATTCCCGAGCTAGTTTGAAGCGAGCCTGGTGCAAGCAGGGCACGTCTCCTCTGATGACCCTATGTGGGGGAAAAATTTTCCTAACTCTTCTCCAGCCTCTTGGGCTTGTTTTTCAGGAACATCTGCAGCCGAGGGTGCCACCGAGAAAGAACACTCGTCGCCTTCAGACCCCATTGCGTGGTTACCCCCGAAAACGCTCTTCAGGTCCCCGCTGAGAATGGAAGAAGACTTCGGTACCTGGTCCCCCACTGAAGAGAGTCAACGCTCCCCTCCAGTGCCATCTGCTACGTTTCCGTACGTCTTCTTGCAGGACCCGTCATCCATCGAGGGTCGAGGGAACCCTCCTACGTCATCGCGTGAGGCGGGGCCGCCTAAACGAGTCTACAAGTCGTCGGGCTCTTCGGTCGAGGCGGTTTCCTGCTCCTTGGAGGACGAAGCCCGGAGGAAACTCAGAAAACGTCGGGAGAAGTCCCGCAGGAGACACTCCCGTTCTCGCTCCCGCTCCAGGTGTCGCCATGTGAGTAGGCGTTCCGGATCCCCCCAGAAGGAAATGGAGAAGAAGTGGCTCCCCGGACGAAGAGTGGGTAGTCATCCCTCGCAGCAGACTTTTAGAGTTGGCAGCAGTTCCGGGCTCTTCAAGTTGGCGCCCTAGAGCCCATTCTCCGGAGAGATACTCGTCCGGTGGGAGTTGTCATTCCAGGTCCCAGCAGACAGGCATAAGTCCGCGAAGGTTCCGACTCCATCCGCCCGGCGGAGAGAGTCACCCCTTCGGTCTGGCAGCCGTGTCCTGACCTCCAAGACGCCCCTGAGCCGTCAGGATCGTGAGATATGGCTCCCCTCGTCGAGCAGACCCGCAGATACATGGACCTCCGTGAGGAAGGATAGACCGAGGACGGAGCCTCCGTCTCGACGACTATGCCCGTCCTTCGGCCAGAACCCCAGGAGATGGAGAGTGCAAAGGCCTTGTCTTCTCCCCGTACGAAGACCTCCGCCGGAGGAGCCCCGTCTCAAGCATCAGTACGTCCTATGGAGGTGTCAGCCTATCGAAGGGTGATAGGGCTCCTTCGGAAACGCCCACAGGCTAGATGAGCCCGAGCCCTCCTCCGAGGAATTCTGGCGATCCAGTCTCAACAGACTTGTGGATGCCCCCGTCAAGCAGAGACCCTCCCCAGCACTACCGTTAGCCAGGGATGTGAAGCTAGGTAGAGCCCACGTGGAAAAGATTGTGGCCAACCACGCCGAGGCTCCCAAGAACCAGAGTTCCTCCAAACTGCTCCAGGGCCTGAAGTCCCAGAGCAAGTTTTACCTCCCAGAGGGCCATCAGGCAGGCGCCTGTACACTGGAGCCTACACTCGCCGTTTTAGGCCAGGAAGCGGCGAAAGAGAGGGCCTCTACAGCACCAATCTGCTTTTCTCCATCAGAAGCCACCATGATGGAGGAAATAGCGAAGGACCTCGTGAACGTCTCCTGGTGGCTGGATTGGTGGGCGTCCAGGCCTCGTACGACCTCACAGTTCCAGAGAATCGGGCCTTACTCAAGGAGCTGATCAGCTCGGGAGGTAAGGCCCTGAAGTTTCTGTCTTAGCATTCCCTAGCGCAGGCCTACAACTGTGTCCTACGGAGGAGGGACACGGTCCTCAACAAGATTACTAGACGGCTTCCTGACAGAGAAGCGAGGTCCCTGAGAAGCCTAACCCCGTGGGACGGCTCGATTTTCCCCCTGAAGGCAGCTGAGGAGTCAATTGAAAGGGTCAGGAAACTCAAGGACCAGGGTGATTCCAGACCCCCTCCAGTGAGGAGACCTGCACACAGGAGGTCTACCTCCGATGTTCCTCTCCCTCCTCGAGCTTCACCTAGCCAGCCCAGGAGAGACACCCCTACTACGGCCTGATCACAGTCCTCTCAGCCCTCCCGTAGGGGAGCAGCCTCAGCTCAATCATCCTATAGACCTTCCTACGCAGCGTCCAGAAGAGGGCGTTCAAGCCGCGCCTCTAGGAGGAGATAGGAGGGAGCCCCCTTCTCCTGCTGAAGCCTCAGCTGGGGGGATGCCTCAAACACTTGGCAAGCATGGAAAGACCACGGAGCAGACCCGTGGACCGTGGCAGTCCTGAAGGAAGGGTACAGGTTACCCTTCCTTGCGGACCCTCCACCTTTGATGTCAGATCAGCGGGAAGAGTGGCTAGCCCCCAAGGACCCCTTGAAAAAGACAGTCCTGCAGGAGGAAGTCTCAGCGATGCTGGCGAAAGGAGCGATAGAACCAGTCAAGGACCCAGGTCCAGGGTTCTACAGCAGGCTTTTCCTGGTGGAGAAAGCGACAAGGGGCTGGAGACCGGTCATAGACCTCTCAGCCCTCAACAAGTTCGTATGCAAGACCGACTTCAAGATGGACACTCCGAAGTCGGTCTTAGCGTCCTTGAGGGAAAGGGACTTCATGATGTCAGTAGATCTCAAGGACGCCTACTTCCAAATTCCAGTTCACCCCTCCAGCAGAAAGTAACTACGGGTAAAATGGGGTACCCAAACGTTGCAGTTCAAGACCCTCTGCTTCGGGCTGTCCACAGCCCTTCAGGTCCCTCAAGTCCCAGTTGATACCCTCCACCAGGATGACCTACCTCGTAATGATCCTGGACTCCCGGTTGGCGAGAGTCTTCCCCTCCGCGGAGAGACTAGACAACTTAGACCAGGTCCTCCGTCCCTTCCTGTCGGGCCAGCCCAGGAGAGCAAAGGACTGGCAGAGGCTGATAGGCCACCTTGTGTCATTAGAGAAACTGGTCCCCCAGGGCAGGCTGAAGCTCAGGGAGGTCCAATGGAATCTGAAGGAGAGCTGGAACCAGAGGAACTCCCCCCACAAGGTGATTCCGGTTTTCCCGGAGACGAAGGAGGTCCTAGAGTGTTGGTGCGGCAGGTTGAACACCCTCAAGGGAATGCCCTTCGCAGCCGACCCTCCGGAGATGCTCCTGTTCACGGACGCATCAAAGGAGGGGTGGGGTGTCCATATCCTCGGAAGGTCAGCAAGAGGGAGCTGGACGGACGAGGAGAAGGCCCAGCACACAAACGTGCTAGAGATGCAGGCAGTGCGAAGGGCGTGCCTGGAGTTCGTCCATCTACTTCGGGGGGAACACCGTGGCTTTGATGTGCGACAACGCCACGGTGGTGGCCTACATAAAGAAACAAGGAGGACTAAAATCGAAGGAGTTGTGCGTCCTCGCGTTGGAACTTCTGGAATGGGCCGAAGTAGAACAGATCAGAATCTCAGCCGGATGGGACAAGTAGTGGGATCCGAATGGTCCCTGCACCCAGAAGTAGCCAAAACAACCATTCAAAAATGGGGATCGCCAGTGATGGACCTCTTCGCAACGAGGTTGAACGCACAGCTCCCCATGTTTTGTTCTCCTGTGCCAGACCCAAGAGCGGCGTTCGAGGACCCCTTCCAGCACCCTTGGGACAACCTCGACGTTTACGCCTTTCCCCCATTCGGGATGCTCAGACAGGTCCTCAACAGAGTAAGGAGGGCGGACAACCTGTGGATGATGACTTTGGTAGCGCCCTGGTGGCCGGAGAGAGAATGGTTCGTGGATCTAAAAGAACTGGCACAACTTCCACCTTCGCCCCTTCCTGACAGGCCAGACCTCCGGCAACCACATTTTCAAAGGTTCCATGAGAACCCTCGGTCCCTCCGCCTTCACGCATGGAGGTTATCAAGCGTCTCCTGAGGAAAGAAGGCTATTCGTCGGGGACGGCAGCAAGGATGTCAGACTAACTGAGGCGATCATCGGCAGCGGTCTACCAGGCAAAGTGGGCCACCTTTACTAAATGGTGCGCCTCTTAAGAACATCAAGCCTCTGAGGGCCTCCATCCCGGAGATAGCGGACTTCCTAGTTTATCTCAGGGACATGGTCAGCATGTCCATCCCGGCCATCAAGGGAGTACGAGCTGCTCTGGGCCAAGTCTTCCTCCTGAAGGGCATCGACCTGGGAACCTCCAGACATCTCTCGATGCTCATTAAGAGTTTCGAGCAATCGTGTCCCCTGCAAGCCGTTAGTGTGCCACAGTGGGACGTGGCCAGGGTCCTGAAGAAGCTGTCAGAACCTCCCTTTGAACCCCTAAAGGACATTGTGGACAAGGATCTCACCCTCAAGACAGTTTTCCTATTGGCATTAGCTTCGGCTAAACGAGTGGGGCAGATCCATAGACACGAAGTCGCCCGCTCGAAGGGTTGGCGGGAGGTTACCTTCAGGTACGTGCCATCTTTCGTAGCGAAGACCCAGAATCCGGCCGTGTGGGATCCCTGGTTTGAGGGGTTCTCAGTACCAGCAATCCCTCACTCGGACAGCTCGAGGGACTTAAGTCTGTGCCCTGTCAGGGCGGTAAGGAAATACTTAGAGAGGACAGCCAGACTTCGGCCCGAGATCAAAGGTCTTTTTGTTTCCACAGGCCTAGTGAAGAAGCCAGTCTCGAAGAACACTATCTCCTTCTGGCTGCGGCAGGTGATTATCAGGGCCTTCAGTAAGGCAGGTATCCCCCTGCCTGGACATTAGGGGTCTTAGCTTTCGAGAAGAATATGGAAGTGGGCCAGATCCTGAGAGCAGGCACCTGGGCTATCCAGTCTACCTTCACTGCTCACGACTTGAAAGACTATTCAAGAAAATCCCTGGACGGGTTCTCGATAGGTACCGTCATTTCCGCGCTCCAAACAGTTTAAAGGTGTAGCCCCTGTGATAACCGCGGGTAGCAAGTACAAAAGACAGGTTCGTTCCTTAACCCCCTTGTTCTTCCTCCCCCTGTTTCGGCTTCAAATGGTCTCAGATAGGAACCTGAGCCAGCTACAAGTACCCCAACTTTGGAAGGACATGTCTTCTAGGATTTATTGCAAAGGTGAGTTACTTAGACACTAAGATGAGTTTTTTTTGTAGTTTCCTCTTTTCTCGCTTTTCTTTGGGGTCAACAAGACCTAGCCTCCTATCTAGGTCTTTGGATATATCTCAGCACGGTCTCAGAAGTTTAAAAGGCCACTCCCACCTCCTAAAGTATAAGTCTCCTAAGAAAGTAGTTCGAGGTAAGTACACCGTGTTGGAACAAATCACAAATTTTAAGTAATTTGTATTTTTCCTAACAGTACTTACCTCGAACTACTTTCTGGTAATGACCCACCCTGCCTTCCCCGACTGCCTTCTGGAATTCTCAGAGACTTAAGCTACCAAGAACTTACTGGAGGTCGAGACCTGAGCAAGCATGCTCTCTGACCCGGGGTTAGCCTCAGGGCGCGTATCACTCCGCCTGAGGTTATTCCTCATGGAAAACGGGTATAGGGTAAACTACACAAAACTGGTCGGATGGGAGTAGATCCCAGATACTTCTAGGAAAGTAGTTCGAGGTAAGTACTGTTAGGAAAAATACAAATTACAGTGGTACCTCTACATACGAATTTAATCCGTTCCAGAACCAACTTCGGATGTAGAAAATGTTTGGATGTCGAAACGAATTTTCCCATAAGAATACATTGAAATATGATTAATCCCTGGTTGAGCCCAAAAACCTATGATAACTTCTTAATAAACTACTACACATAATTTCCCAAGAGAATAATGCACACTAAATTAGATAATAGACATGTAAAAAAGATGAATTAGCAAAAAATGGTAAATAAGAAACGGGTTTTTAGCGTCACTTTACCTTAGAAACTCCAGTGCAGGTGTTGTTGGTCTTGCTATGCAGAGAGGAGACGGACGGGCGGCGAGGAGGTAAAAAGGTTAACTACGATGAACGTACACTACCGTAACTTATTCTAACTTACACTAAGTAAACTTTAACATAACTTAGCTTATTTTTTTTTTTTTTTTTTTTTCTTTTTTTCTTTTTGATGATTAATTTTAATCACTTTCACTCTCTACACTTAAAATTGATTGAATTTCTTTCTCTTTACTCTTTGCCGTTTTCTTTGTTTCACTTTCTTTCGCTTCACTCTTTGCCGTTTTCTTTGAATCACTTACATCCTCTTCATCACGAGTTCGCTTTGTAGTTTTTTTTAAAGAAATTATAGATAGATAGTTGCTTGGTACGGCTTTTCAGAATGTTTCGAAAGTGAGTTAGGCAAACATCATCGAGCTGCGCAATTACACGACAAACTTGCAATTTTTTTGGGTTGTATTTGTCGATGAAGTCGACCACGTCTTGATATTTTCCTAACACCTCTTTTATATGCGCCGAACCTAACACATGTTCTACCTCCTCGATCCCTTCCTCGTCATCACTCATGTGCTCAGACATAGCATGGAGTTCCTTGAGCTCCTCTGTGGTAAGTTCGTCGTGATGTTCGGCGACGAGTTCCGTAACGTCATCTGCGTCGACCTCCAGACCCATGGACTTGCCAAGGGAGACGATTTCCTCTACGTCTTCCGCTGCACCCACCACAGGATCAGGTTCGGGGTCAAAACCTTCGAAATATCGGGAAGAAACTGCATCAGGCCACAGCTTCTTCTAGGCAGAATTGATGTTCCGTCGAGTTAATCCCACCCAAGCCTGATCTATGATCTTCAAGCAGTGCACGATGTTGAAGTGGCTCCTCCAAAATTCACGCAAAGTTAAGTTGGTGCTTCGCGTGACATTAAACCACTGCTTAAATAAGTGCTTGGTGTACAGCTTGTTAAAATTAGAGATGACATGCTGGTCCATGGGCTGGAGGATAGAGGTGGTATTCGGTGGAAGATACAGCACCTTTATGAACTTAAATTCATCGAAGATATCATCTTCAAGTCACGGGGGGGGGGGGGGGGGGGGGGGGGCATTGTCAAGGCATAGCAGGCACTTTAAAGGCAATTTCTGTTCATGAAGATACTTCTTCACAGAAGGGCCGAAAACTTGGTTAACCCATTCCACAAAGAACTGCCTAGTGACCCAGGCCTTCGAGTTAGATCGCCAGAAAACATGAAGCTGGTCCTTATCGACATTGTGTGCCTTAAAGGCCCTAGGGTTCTCGGAATGGTAAACCAGTAAGGGCTTGACTTTAAAGTCCCCGCTAGCGTTGGCACATAGGGCAAGAGTCAACCAATCCTTCATTGGCTTATGCCCAGGCAATTTCTTCTCTTCGGCGATGATGTAGGTTCGACTGGGCATCTTCCAAAACAGCCCGGTTTCATCACAATTAAACACTTGCTGCTCTACGTAGCCTTCTTCCAGCACGATCCTTTCAAAGTTCTTAACAAAGTCAGCTGCAGCCTTTGTGTCCGCACAAGCAGCCTCTCCGTGGCGAACAACTGAATGAATCCCGGACCGTTTCTTAAATTTCTCAAACCAGCCACGAGATGCCTTGAAATCGTCTGAGGAAGGTTCGGTTGAACTCTCCCCAGCATCACCCCCAGAGCTCTCCTCCTTCAAGTCTGTAAAGATGGCGTGCGCCTTCTCGCAGATGACGGTTTCGGTGATGGTGTCGCCAACAATCTCTCTGTCCTTGATCCAGACTAGCAGAAGTTGTTCCATCTCTTCTATGATAGGGCTACGGCGTTTTGAAATAATGGTGATCCCCTTAGAAGGTTTCACTGCTTTAATAGCTTCCTTCTGTTTAAGGATTGTCGAGATCGTCGACATATTACGGCCATACTGTTTAGCAAGTTCACTCACGCGGACGCCACGCCCATATTTTTCAATAATTTCTTGCTTTACGTCTAAAGAAAGCATTTCCTTCTTCCTTTTCTCACCACTACCACTACCATTTGCAAAACTTAGCCTTTTAGGACCCATACTTTACGTAAAAGGATGCACGTAAAAATCACGATTAAAACACGGTTAATAGCAGAACGCACAGGGCACAACCGCAAGAAGCCGACGAGAACAGAGGACTGATCGAAGCCGCGCTAATTGAGGGTCCCTCTGAGGTCGAAGTGCTGCCTTCTATCGGCGGAAATAAAAAACACATCAGGCGCTATGAGCACCGACTACGCGTACGAGTATTTTTTACTTCGAGTGTAGAGTAGGAACATGTTCGAATTGTACTTCGCGTGTTGAAAAATTCGGATACAACTGGTACGACGAAAAATGCTTACTTTTTTGTGTTTCGAAATAAAATTCGGGTGTAGAGTCAAAAATTTGCTCGAATTTTACTTCGGATGTAGATACGTTCGGATGTAGAGGTTCCACTGTACTTAAAATTTGTGATTTTGTGTTGTCAATGGTACCAGTAGATTTGGTTTGTGCGTGTATTGTACCACTATATAAGGGTAAGGTAGATGTGCATGAGTGCTGTAATTCAAGGGGTATTAGTTTGTCGAGTGTAGTTGGAAAAGTTTATGGTAGAGTACTGATTAATAGGATTAAGGATAAAACAGAATGCAATCTTAGAAGTACAGGGTGGTTTTAGAAGAGGTAGGGTTTGTATGAATCAGATTTTTACAGTAAGGCAGATATGCGAGAAATATTTAGCAAAGGGTAAGGTGATAAAGGTGGCTTTATGGATCTGGAGAAACCGTATGATAGGGAAGCAATGTGGAATGTGATGAGGTTATGGAGGTTGTTGCAAGCAGTGAAAAGTTTCTACAAAGGTAGTAAAGCATGTGTTAGGATAGGAAATGAAGTGAGCGAATGGTTTCCGGTAAGAGTGGGGCCGAGACAGGGATGTGTGATGTCACCGTGTTTGTTTAACTTGTATTTTGATGGAGTGGTGAGAGAGGTATCACGAGTGTTTGGACGAGGATTAAAACTAGTAGACGAAAATGACCCTGAATGGGCGGTAAATCAGTTGTTGTTTGCGGATAATACTGTACTGGTTGCGGACGCAGAAGAGAAGCTTGGCCGATTAGTGGCAGAATTTGGAAGGGTGTGTGAGAGATGAAAGTTGAGAGTTAATGTGGGTAAGAGTAGGGTTATGAGATGTACGAGAAGGGAAGGTGGTGTGAGGTTGAATGTCATGTTGAATGGAGAGTTACTTGAGGAGGTGGATCAGTTTAAGAGGAAGGCCAAGGATTGGGAGGATGGATGGAGTGAAGAAAGCTCTTGGTGATAGGAGGATAGATGTGAGAGAGGCAAGAGAGCGTGCTAGAAATAGGAATGAGTGGCGAGCGATTGTGACGCAGTTCCGGTAGGCCCTGCTGCTTCCTCCGGTGCCTTGGTTGACCGCGGAGGTAGCAGCAGTAGGGGATTTAGCGTTATGAAGCTTCATCTGTGGTGGATAACCGTGGAGGGTTGGCTGTGCCACCCTGGCAGTACCAGCCGAACTCGGTTGAGTCCCTTGTCAGGCTGGGAGGAACGTAGATAGGAGACGTCCCCTTTTTTGTTTCATTTGTTTGATGTCGGCTATCCCCCAAAATTGGGGGAAGTGTCTTTGTATATGTATGTATGATTAAAGGTTTGAAGTATTTTGTGTTATTGAGTAGTCAACTGTTTTAGTCCATTGATTGTGTTCAGTTTTGTATTGCTTGTGTGTATCATTTGTTGATAGGAATTAATTGGTAATTTTTGAACATTGGTTACCTTTTTGTGTGATGATAATACTGGTCTTTGATTTCAGGGGGTACTACAGTGCTCATCACCACAATTGACGCATTACGACCTATGTTGAATGGTAATAAACCGCACCAATCCAAGAATTTTGATGCTAGCAGATTGAAGGCCTTAATTTTGGACGATGGCCCAGTTTTGCTCAAACACTGTCCAAAATATATGGTCAATTTCTTTACAGAGCTTTGTAGAAAAGGTAATTAAGACTCCTTTTCCATGTTAACTAATTTATGTTTGTTAGTGGTAATGGTATTTCATCTGTTTTGTGAAAAGTTTTAGAAGAATCTTTATTACAGGTAGTGAAATTTTCATTTGACATGATTAAAGTTGTATTTTGTAAATTTAGTTAGCAAACTTGTCTGTAGCTTTAGGCATTTGATCAGCCTATTATATTCTCAAGTATTTCATGTGAAAAGTAAATAATAATTTATAGTATTTTCAACTCCTAAATTGTTTTCATTGCAGATGTAAATGTAGTTGTAACAGCTGAAAAAGTTACAAACAAAGACGTTAAAGATGCTGAAGCGAAGATACGTCCTGCTGGTGGTTTTAAAAAAATATATGCATCTTCCAAGAACAAGGGTAAGTATACTCATTTATTGGTTATATGTTTCTTTATGAATATAAAACTTTGTCCTGTAATAGGATTATGCTGTCGGGGAGGCTGGATACGGCATGGTACAGACTAGCAACTGGCTCTTTTGATCTGTTACTTTTGTTTTAGATTATGTATTGGCAGATTAGTGTCCAAGGGAAATTAAGGCACAAAGGATTTGCCATTTATACCGATAAATGTAGCTTTGTCAGATTACATGCAACCTGCTGATATCCACATTGCTGTTACTGGATAGCAGTCCTCTTTGCTGTTTATTTACTTGCAAGTGTAGCCTTTTGACAGCAGTGTCATCCTGATTGTTGCAATATGTCTTAAGGATAAAGGTTTTGCTGACACTGTGTAAAAGCAATAGACGCCATTCCTCTTTCCTGGTGTCATCTCAGTAAGACACTTGAAATGTATCACCTGTTTGTGTTATTGCTTCATAGATCTATGTATCGCCTGGTTGAGATATATCTTCATATACTATATCCACTTGTGATTATTTTCATTTTCATCGTTCTTTACGACCCAGCAGGAATTTTTTTTTTTTTTTTTTATGCTGGTAATCATCTTCAAAGAAATCCAGAAAGACCATTCTGTGGGAGTCTCGTACAGTGTTATGATGAGTGGTCTGTGACAGATTGTAGCATGCAGACTGTCAGATTAACGATCCCGTCGAATTGGCCGTAGGGAACAATATGATGAATGAGAACTACTATTTAAATCAGAACACTCCACACACACCATAAATCAAGAGTATGTAATGGTTAATATTTACGTCAAAAAACAAAGTCACATGCCTTTAAAATTGTACATTTCTGTACAAAAACTATCTTTTCACAATGCTTGAAAAATGAACTAAGCAAATCTTCTCTTCAATTCAGGGATCCCTCTCAGACTTTTTTCCGCCCCTCTAAATGAGATGATGTTCAATGTTGGTCACTCGACCGTCAACAAGTTCCTGCATATTAAGGGCTTACCTTTCACAAGAGAATTATCACATTAAACCTGGTCGTCATCGAACACACTTTTCATGAAATGATTTTATTAATATGGTACATAGATAAAGCTTTGCCATACATTCTTTCATCAGAGGTAGTCGCATATTTTATGTCCCTGTCCTCGCTGTGAGGGGGAGGCGTGAAATATTAGGCTTAAGGTGGCCGGCCGGCTAATGCCGTTTTTTAAGAACAGGACTTTGACATTCATACCACGTAAGTAGACTTACGACATCAAACTGCATAGGATTTTTGCCTCTTACCTTTGGTTTTGCAACGCCAGGTTGATTTATCCTGAAAATTAGTGTTTTTCAAATTCTATCTTCTCTCTTGATAGTTGGTATTAAGACTTTAGATTACTACCCTCTATAGACCTGATGTAGACCTCTTATCAATTTTTTTTTTTTTCATTGTGGTAAAAAAATAAACCCTTTAAAGTCAGGGGGACAGAAAAAAAAATGAAGCAGAAATTGGAAAAAAGGCAAATTTTATTGTTTTTTAGTCTTTTTAAACTTACATACCAAATTTCAATGCTATATCTTTAAACCTAAGGGAGAAGATAGAATTTGAAGGTCAATAAGTACAGTTTTGCATTACGGGCATTCAAAGTTTTTCTTTGTATTGTTACAAAGACAGTATTAATAAATCATGATTATCATGAATTTTATGTTCCTTTTTAGATATTAATAAACCAAAACTAAGTTATTTATCATAATTTAGTCATAAATGAAAAAACCGTTGCTCAGTATCTTGCATCTTCAGGCGAGACAATCGCTCCTTCATCATCTCTCCTTCATTAACTCCACAAGTTTCGCCGATATTACCCACTTCTGAACTCTTATTAGAGCAAATTTTCTCTTTTCTTATGTTAGCGAGATGTCGAAATTGTCTTTTCCTCTGATATGAAATTATTGCTGGAACCAAGAAAAACATGCAAAAACGAGTTAGTGTCAGAGGTCCAACTTAAATGTGCTTTCTGAGGTTTGTGCTAGGCCTGAGGGCCCAAGGATGTAATTACCGTGTAATACGTCGTCCTGTGACTCTGATGCCATTGCTCACAATTTGTTCTAGTATATTAAAATGTAATCATTATCAAAATTTACAATAACAAGAAATACTGCATTTTCTTGTAGGGAACAATGTTTTTGGTTTATTGAGTTAATTTTACTAATTACCCTGTAACTATGAAAGTAAGAGGAATTTTGAAAAAGTATTTTGTGTACGCATACTCCATTGCCACACGAAGCTCCCTGAATTTTATCAGGATTTTGTTTTTCT